>NW_019384999.1:370935-402115 GCF_000671375.1 Centruroides sculpturatus | reverse complement strand
GGCAAATTTAAATTTTCGCCAGTGCTGTGGCGCTGCAATCTTTGGCTATGTCTTGGGCTACTCAAATATTTTACGTTTTTGATACTAAATTAACTTCTGAAGTATAATTTTTTATTGTTTTTATATTTTTCAATATATTTATTTTGTTCATACAAAATTAAAAAAAAAATTTTAATGATACAATAGTCTTCGTTAGGCTTAACATCGACGAAAATTCAATGCAAAGCGACATGCAACAGAGAAAAATGTCAAGATGGGATAAATTAATATATTTTTTCGTACATAATCGGTTATCCGAAACATCGATATTCCGAACAACCCCAGTCCCCAATGGATTCAGATAAACGACGCTCTACTGTACTTAGGAATCAAACAATACTGCAACTGCTGTAAAATTGGTCACATTGTTTCATAATTATGTACCGGAACAACCAGCCTGCTCACACTGTGGTGTAGAGGGTCACAGCTATAGAACCTGTGTGGAAAAGACCAAGTCCCCTGTTATTAAGTGCATTAATTGTATCAGATGGGCTAAACGACTAAAAATGAATGTTCAAAATGTTTCTCACAAAGCCATAGACCCAGAATGTCCTGTATACTTAAAAGTTAAATCAAAACTGATTGAAAACACAGACTATGGAGACCAAGAAACATACCAAGAACCACAGACCAAGAAGCATATTAAAATTGTTCAATTTAATGTCAATCACTCCAAAGCAGTCACAGGTAATCTGGCAAATTACTTAATAGTTAACAACATAGACATTGCTCTTTTACAGGATCCCTACGTATACAATATCAAAATTGTTGGCTTTCCTAGGGGTTTCAAGATTATCTCTGCAGTCGTCCCCAATCCCCTAGCTTGCATTATTATATGCAACCCAAATATCCCCATACTGCAGCTTACCCAGCTATGTAATGAGTTCTGCACAGTAATATCTATTACTCTGGATACTGTTATGTTCTTATCATCAGTTTACTGCTATCCCAGCTTGCCTCTGAATGATGCTATCTCTTTTTTGGAGGAAACCTACAAAACAATTGATAAAAATAGGCTGCTGATTGGTGTTGACTCCAATGCCCGAAATCCACTGTAGCATGACATCATAGAAAAAAAGCAGGGGTACCCATTTTGAAGAATTCTTAGAAACTTAAAGGCAAGATTTTACTGTTATAAATGAACCAAGTGATCCTACTTATGACTCCGTTCTGGGCAAAAGTTGGATTGATTTAACTATCACTGGCTCCTCTCTGGCTAAAAACATCACATGTTGGTCTCTGGTTGACCAGGAGATGCTATCTGATCACAGAGCCATTTCCTTTTGCACTGATCAGCAACACAGACTTTGCCTTACAAAAAGTAACTCCTTCAATTTGAGAAAGGCAAACTGGCAAATGTTTTATGACCTAATCCAAGAAGAACTGAATAATTTAAGTACCCAAACCTTTCTTAACACTGAAGAGGAAATTGACAAATGGGTGTCAAAGCTAAATGATATTCTGAAAAGTGCAGCAGAAAAAGCCATTCCCAGAAAAGTCCCTCTAAGAAAGGCTGTGCTGTGGTGGACCCCAACATTAACATTTCTGAGAAAACAGGTCAATTCTCTTAGGCGCAAATTTCAAAGACAGAAAAATCCCCTATTGAGAGTCAATCAAGAAATTGAATACAGGTCAGCAAAAAAGAAATATATCAGTGAAATGGTGTCAGAAAAGCTGAAATCTTGGCAAAACTACTACAATACAAGGGGAAATATTGATCCATGGAAAAACATTTACAGGATTCTAAACAGGAGCAACACAGATCATACTCTTCTGGCACCCATAAATAACACCCATCATAATTATGATATCAAATCTGCTTTATTAACCCTGGCTGCACAACTCTTCCCTGGAGATAATACCACTGATGATTCCGCTGAACATAAATCTATCAGAAAAAATTGGATAAGTGTGCGCGCAGCTCCAACTGAAATTGATTACTATTTCTCCACCTTTGATCTCAAGAAAGCAATTTTCTCCATGGGACCTCATAAGGCGCCAGGAGGTGATGAGATCTATGCCAAAATGCTACAGGCGTGTTTCAACATTTTGGAGCCTTTCTACTCAGTCTGTACAACTCCTGCCTAAGACTTTCTTACTTTCCTGTTCACTAGAAAATTGCCAATGTCATCCTTATCAAAAAGCCAAAAACTGAAAATACCGATCCCTCCAAGTTGTATAGACCAATTAGCCTTCTTCCTGTAATAGTTAAGGTTTTTGAAAAAATGATTTTGGGCCGTCTTGAGTGGCATGCTAATACACACCACTGGCTTGACCCAAACCAGTATGGCTTCAGAAAAAGCAGAAGTGCTGAGGACACTATACCTTAACACAAATTATAGAAGAAGGCCTGAAAAATATCCTTTTAGACATTAAATGTGCCTTTGATAACTGCTGGCACCCAAGCATTATCAACGAGCTCTCCCAACTAGATTGTCCCAACTATCTTATCAAGTTGGTCTCCTCCTTTTTAACTAATAGGAAAATAAATCTATCTTATCATTCTCACACTGTTACAAAACTCCTAACAAAATCTTGCCCTCAAGGTGGTGTCTTATTTCCTTTCTTATGGAACCTGGTGGTTAACTCCTTTCTGAAAAACAAACGTGACAACGCAATAAGTGTTCAAGCCTATGCTGACAACCTTGTCATTGCATGTCAGCATAGGGACACTGCTTTTTTGGAAAGTAAGCTAAACGAAATGTTGAGTAAAGCTTCCAAATGGGCCTATCTTAATAAACTCCAGTTCTGTACTTACAAGACCAAAGCTATGCTTTTCACAAACAAATACAAATTTTCATACCCCAAGCTTTTATTAAATGGTGACTCAATCAAATGGGTAGATCAGCAAAAGTACCTGGGCGTAATTCTTGATACTAAACTCACATACAGTTACCATATTGATTATATCTTGGCTAAAGCCAAGAAAATAAACTACATGCTGCTAAAATGTGCTAGATGCATCTGGGGAATAAATCACAAAGCTTATAAAACTCTATATAATGGGGCAATACAACCAATGATACTTTACGCGGCTTCTAGCTGGGGTCATGTAACGAGTAAAGTTACAATAGCAAGTAAATTACTCTCTCTCTCCAAAGACAGTTTGCCATCAAAATTTCAAAGTCCTGCAGAACTGTTTCTACAAATGCCTCTGATTCTAGCAGAGCTCCTTCCTTTACCACTATGTATTTAAGAAAAAGTTCTTACCTACTACATCAGAATTACAAACATCAAGATTCAACAACAGTCTCTGCTCCTATCTACAGCTGTTCACATGCTTCCACACTGCAACTACACCACCAACTGTGATCATCACCATGTAAGCAGGGTTATCTCCAGAGTGCACGTGGTGTCATCTGCTTCCACCCTGGATGTCCATGCTGACATTAACATCTACACAGATGGGTCCAAAGAACCCCTTCATGTTGGCTCAAGTGTCTGCATTTACCTTCAAATTGACATACTTTGCCCAAAATATATTAAAAAGGTACAGGTACCCCCCACATACCTCCATCTATCAAG
This sequence comes from Centruroides sculpturatus, assembly GCF_000671375.1. NCBI lineage: Eukaryota > Metazoa > Arthropoda > Arachnida > Scorpiones > Buthidae > Centruroides > Centruroides sculpturatus. The sequence goes on along the minus strand of NW_019384999.1, from coordinate 398,551 downwards.
CTGAGGAAGATGCTGTCTACCAAGCTGTTCAGTGGGCCACTTCTCTATGTAACAAAACTCTCTCTTTCAACATCTTCAGTGACTTTCAGTCTGTCCAAAAGCCCTTCTAAATCCCAACTGCAATAGCAACAAAATCACATATATCCAGCACCATATTAAAAATCATGTGAATAGGATAACTTTTATTTTTGTTCCTGGTCATATCGGCAAAATAGGAAATGAAAAAGCCAACTTTGAGGCTAAGTCAGCTGCAAAGGACACTGACTTGGACTATACTCTCATCCCTTTCTCACGCAGCAGCCTAAAAAATTATATCCGTGTCAATGCTATGTAGAAGTGAAACCAGCAATGGTTGAGCAATAAGACGGATAAAATAACCAAACTATTTCCCTAGTGTTGATAGCAGATTCTCTTCACCACTTAAGAGTTTTAACGTTTACTACTGCTCAACTACTTACTGAATATGGTAATTTTAGAAGCTACCTGGCAATAGATAACCAGGCAGAAACTGCCTTTTGCTTTTGTTCCATGGGAAACCTTGATACCGTCGACCATATGATCTACCACTGTCCAATTTATGATCAAGATAGACTTATTCGAAATTAGAAATCTTCATGCATGGTTTCAGGTGGCCATGTCCACTGGATAAACTTGTTCAGAAGCCTCTGTTTGATACCTTTTACAATTATATACAAAAAATATGGAAGAAAAGACTAATTATAATCTCTAATTTCTAATATTACTTTTTAGTTTTCACTAAAAGCCGAATTTTCTAATTTTATGTTTACATTGAATCACTTATCTTGTTTTATGTATCCTAGTATTATACTCCCATAGGAGTGGTGCAGTTTTCTAATAAACAAAAACAGTAGAGCAGTGTTTCTGGAAAAAATGTCCACATGGAGGCAATATCACCCCGTTGAGAAACACTGCTCTACTGTTTTTCCCAGCTATTACATGTGATGATAAAACTGACATAACTACACGGTTAGTCACAAACGTCAACAAACAAAATGAAAGTTTTGGTTAGAAATAACTGCTTTTTTTTGGGTCATATATCTAATAATAGACAGATGTCATTGTCTCTCCAGATGTCTTTTTTATTTCTCTGTTGATAGCCCCGCCCACCAGTGGCCGAGTGGTCTTCGTACCCTAAACACTGGGAGTTCGGTCGTGGGTTCGCGCCGCGATCGGACAGGCTGGCTGCTTGGAGTTTTCCGGGTTTTCTCCTTGCCAATAACGACTAAATAGGAGGCCAGTTCCCCATAAAAGTCCTCCCGGAAGGCATTAGTTCCCCTCGTGTAACATCGCACCCCAGAGAAGGCAACGGGAAACCACTCTGGGTAGTAACTTTCCCTAGTATACACCTTGGCGGATTACAAACCTACGCCAGGTGTCGCCAACGTCAGGAATCTGATATGGCACCAAGAAGAAGAAGAAGTTGATAGCCCAACACGTGTTCTGCAGCCATCTTGTACTTTCTTGATGCGTGGGATTGTGTAATCTCTCTTATGACTGGATCTAGTTTCAAGAACTCTCCTGACTTGATTGCGATTGAACCTTGTTTCAGTTGGGATTGAAATGGTCGATAGAGGTCACACCACAGCATAGTCGCCGACCTTGGTCACAATCTAGATTGAAATGCTTGGTGAAAACAGGGTATTAGGCTTTCCCCAAGCATTTTTTTTTTTTTGGACAAAATAGTGTCTTTAATTCCACATTGACAAAACAAATATGAATTGTATGTACATTACATTAGATGCAAAATAACACTTTCTAAATAACAGGCTCATTAGATCGTTACTTCTGATTGGATAATAGATCATCACAGGGTCACTTTGAATTTTTTTTTTTAATTTGTTATAGAAGTGATACAATGCAGCTATATTTTTAAAAAAGTTTAAATTTAATGAAGTAAGTTTAAATATGCCATTTGCCAATATATTTAATAATGCAACTTAAGGGAAATTCCCTTGTCAAGCACGAATTAAATGAGGTCACTGATGTCACTGCAATGCAAGTGCAATCACCAATTGGAAATCAATAAAACATTTATTCTATAGCTAATATTTCCACAAAATAAAATAGCCTATACTTTCCATCAGAACAAAACAAATATAACCAAAATTTCATCTGGTTTAGACAAAACTTGCAGGAGTTATAAGGATGCCACACACACACACACAAACTGTCTTTATATTATTAATATACTGTACATATTTAATTCAAAACTTCAAATTACTCATTAAAATCTCATCAGTGTGTAAATGTAAACACATTTTTAATCTATACATATATATTCCTGAATGCATGTCCGTTATAAAGTTAAAAGAAGAAATCAGCTTACAGGGAGAAAAAAAGGGTCTAATAAACAACTTTTTAATGTGGTTAATGGTGCAATTCAAATTTACTAAAATGGTAGTTCTTAGTTATTAAAATTTGCACATCATAGTAAAAGTAGAAAAATTAGATTATTTGGTATCACATTAGACCAGTGTTTTTCAATCTTTTTTATCTCATGGCACATTTGATCTATAATTAAATTTCCATGGCACAAATTTCTTCAGAAAAAAAATCACGTGATTTAAGTTGTAAACATTCTATCACCATATTACTTGCCAATTAACTTAATTCTTTGTCTACATTTTTTGTGAATTAAATTAAACAGTATTATTGTTCCATAAAATAGCAGCAGGCTACAACAGTTATATGGACAATTATAGATACATTAAATTAATATGGCTCAATGTCCTTAATTTATTCAAATATTATTTCATTCACCAGTACAGTGTGTATTTCTATTAATAGGACTTATTAAACTGGTATTTAAGATTACTGCAAATCAGTCACACAGATTAAAATTGATTAATTTTATAGACATATTTTTGATTTAAAGAAAATTTCATTTTAAATGAAATAACCTGTTTTTATGTACACACAATTTTACTTATGAATATATACTTTTTACTACATTATGTATATGTTTATTTATTATAACAATGAATAGCCTCTCACATACAGCCTGTGGAACCGTATCTATATTGTAATTTTAACCTTTTTAAAAATAAGTGTAAATCCATTTTGTATAATACATATTGTAATTGTTATTTTCTTCTGTTTATAATTTTTATTGTATCTTTTATACTTTGTTCACACTTTGTTGATCATTTTACTTATATCAATGTGCATTTTTTAAAATAGAGGTACTGTACATCCTTCGGCAGGAAGACACTGACCTTGTACTTCCTCAAAACAATGTTAAGATGTCCGTTGTTTTTCACATTTGTCTTATAACCACAGACTTTGAGTGTATCTCCTAGCATGCAATGGTCACAATCCATCATGAGATTATCATGGATGATCCAGCGGGCTTTCCATGCAGCGCAGCATCATTTTTCGTGTCCTCATCCATCTGACCACTCCCATATGTTTTTGGAATCCTGTGATGTCCATCAAAAATGATGGACATGAAATCACGCTTGTCTGACATTAGCCTTAGTATGGCTGCTTTCTGTAATTTGATTTATCTGCTGTTTAAGTCCTAATGGTCCCAGGTTTATGATTCCTATGTAAGACTATCCAATTTGCTGTTATGAATTATTTTGTCTGTGATTATGGTTCAATCATCATAATTTTGTTTTTCTAAAATTTTTATTATGCTCAAATATTAAATTCTTAGGTGTCCTACAACAAAATAATTATAAATCAATTTTTTTATTATTATTCAGTAACACATCAATCATACATACTAAACATAGCAATCATACAAAATGGTTTAAAGTTGTTAAAAAGATTAATCACAATGATTTATCAGTAATGATTCATTCTGATATCATCATAATTAGCTGTCGTCACTACATGCTCACAATGTTTCGTTCAAATTAGAAACCTGAATGTCTGACCATCTCCTTATTAGCAATAGGAATAATTTTTTTAATGAATAATTCCAAATAACAAATTTGATCAATTAGAAATAGCTGGTTTCCAACAAGAAAGGAAATTGATAACAATGTTCAAAAAGTATTTCACATGTTGTGTCATGTCAAAATTTTTGTTTTAGTCTACTGAATAAAAGATCAACAGGAGGAAAAAAGTCCCCAAATTTTCTGTCAGTCAATAAAAAACCCTCAATCTGGAAATGCTGGGTTGCACTGCATGAAAACTACCTTCGGTTCTAAACATCAGTTCCTTGTGATGTTGAGAACCAGATTTGCCATGTGATGTCATGAAATCTTCAGGTGTGTGGTGCAGGGGACTCCCATCGCACAGGAGCTTGACATTCTGCTGTTTTTCCTGAAGTTGCTTTATGATTCAATTCCATGCTGAATGTCAGAACAAACAGACAGTTTTTATCGCTACTTTAATAAAAATATTGCCAAGTGGCAATTTTGGCACTATGCAATGCAACGCAACCCTTCCTACCTGTCCAGAAGTCTCACAGAGTTCACCTTCCCAGAAATGTAATGGCCTAGGGCAGGGATCAGTTAGCAAGGAAAAGCAAAAAACTTTATAACAATATAACAACAAGGGTTGAAGTGAATGCCAGGAACAAGATAGATTATCTAAGCCAGTGTTTCTCAAACTCTAACAAATCATCGCCCCCTTCACTTCAAAATTCCGATGCCGGGGGACAATGCTAATGCCAAATTCATACTGTATTGAACAGACTAGTGACTATAGTGACTAGTATAATGTTATTTGTTTAATTATTATACGATATAAAGAATAAAATATCTAATTATTCTTAATATAATGTTTTACTATATCACCCAAGAAATTGCTTTTTGCCCCCAAAATATAAATTGTTACTAATTGCCCCCTCAACATGGAAAAACGCCCACATGGGGCGATATTGACCCAGTTGAGAAACACTGATCTAAGCAGTGGTAGAACCACTAAATAGATGGTATTAGCAGAAGTTGCCATTGTGTGCATGTTGACTTGGTTGCATTTCTTTATGCAGTGCTGCTTGATCACTATACAGCAGTGTTTCTCAACCTCTAACGAATCGTTGCCCCCTTCAATAAAACCGTTATGTAGTATCGCCTACTTCACTTCAAAATTCCTATGCCCAGAGCCAAGGCTAACAGCCAAATTCGTACTGCATTGTATAGATTAGTGACTAGTATGTTATTTGTTTAACTATGTTACGATATAACAAATAAAATATCTAATTATTCTTAATATAATGTTTTACTATATCGCCCAGAAAATTGTTTTTCACTCCCAAAATATAAATTGTTACTAATCACCCCCTCAACATGAAAAAATGCCTACATGGGGCGATATCGCCCGTTGAGAAACACTGCTATACAGTAAAGCATTTCTAAATAAAGCACTATAATGTAGCAAACCATTTCTAAACGCTTACTAAAAGGGGTCGCTGCAGCAAAGATAAAGCAGCTTTTACGTCTGCTACACATGTGAAGCATAATGGACAATTGTGTGTATAATACAATATTATGCTGTAAAAATAAAAAAGTATAAATAACTGTTGATAAAAATATAGTAAGATTAAGAAGGATTAAATTTTCTAAAATGACACTGAAAGTTATCTAAAGAATAAGAAAATACTGTTTTAAATATAATTATCTATCTCCTATCTCTACTTTGTTCACATTTTCAAATAGAAAAATACTCAATTCTTTCTCTCTATTTAAATATTGTAATTCTTTAATTCTTTAATGCAGTACTTTCAGCTGTAACTGGAATTAAAGGATAGGTTACGGCATCCATGTTTAGCTCGAGTGGAAAGAGTTTCTAAACTATAATGCAGCGATGTGTAGCAATAGCTGCTTGTAATATCATTTTCACTACTCTCTCATTACATGAAGAAATGTGGCCCTTGAGTAGGCACAAAAATACTTCCAGTAAAAAGGCAGCTTACTAGCATTATTATTAACTTGTAAGCACTGTTTAATTGCTTTGTTGTTGTGGATTTTTTCCAATCCCATAATATAGTAACACATTTAAAAATTAATTTATGCTCTCATATGAAAGCTTTCTACTTATTAAATGGATGTTCCATTTGTATTGAAAAAGTGACTGACTCAGCCATGCACAATGTCCAGCAACAATTTTGCCAATCCTTTTTTATAGGTGAAGCAACACTCATCTTGCTCCATTTTTGATTGACTGTTGGCAACACACTACTACTCCATAAAACATATCTAATTCACCTGATCAAAGTATCCCAAATTTCCCCACTGACAAAATAATAGTAAGCATCTAGGTTTTTATATGCTTTTAATGACCCTGCAGTGTAAATTCCAGGCATGTTAATCAAATAATTATATATATATATACATACACTGAAAAACAGGTTTTTAAAAACTAAATTCTTTAATAAATATGGAGGATTCATCATACCAGTCCACTACTAATCTCACTAACATTAGAAACAAGCAGATCAGTGACATAAAAGTCCTTTTAAGACTGGAGTTCTTTATCAGGGGTCTGTGGACTTTTTAAATTTTTTAAGCAGTAAATGATTAGGCAAAATGCATATAATACAGAATAAAATGCAAGAAATATTCAAAGTTCTAAATACAGTGGAACCTCGGTATACGACTTTAATCCGTTCCTGATGTTTGGACTTATACCGAATAGGACGTATACCAAACCAACCTTTCCCATAATAAGTAATGTAAAAACGATTAATCCGTTCTCATGTAAAAAAAATGGCTGGCTTTAAACACCTAGCTATCCTGGCTAGTTGCTGGTTGATTCTTCATGAGATCAGCATGTGTCTTTTTAACTTTCTCGCAAATAATTGCTTCTGTTGCTACTAGGTTTGCCTTATGTTTCGCACATTTCAAGTGATTTTTAATGTCAGTTCTGGTACGCTGTCGCCAGCACACTGTTTTTCAGTTATCCAAAGCAAAAGCAATTTCTCACATGATCTAATATTCTTGATCTCTGTTTAGAAATTGATTTAACCCCTTTCGCAACGTTAGCAGATTTAATAATGTCTATTTTTCACGATTGTCGATATTGTCGTTCTCGGAATACGGAACGCAACAATTAAATCTCGAACACGCGTGCCACCTTCATATTTCTCAACAATCTCTTTTTTCAGTTCCGTTGTGATTCTAGTCATTTTTTTATTTTTCTGCTGCCCTTTTGCAATTCATGATTAATAAAAATAATAAAATGTTACTTACAAATTAAAATCAGAAGAAATTTAACAAAGTTATAAACCGTAGCACCGCGAACGTCTAGTCTAGTGTAGTACACCGATAGTGCTACTTGTTCATAGATGGCGCGTATAATTGAATTAAGTCGTATACCGAACAAAAGTCGTATACAGAGCAAAATTTGTTTCGTCCGAACAGGACATATTCCGAATTGGACGTATTCTAAAGCAGACGTATACCGAGGTTCCACTGTACTTATTATACTCTATTTAAATTTTTTTTTAAAGATTAGAAATTCAAGTGGGTAAGTCAATTAATACAGAAGTCACATTTTTAAGTAACTAACAAGAAGACCCCACGGCTTTGGGGAAACAGATTTTGATGATCTTTCGTGTAGAGTTAGTACACCATGTGAATGTACCATCTGTAAAATACAGTCAACCTCCCCTATAGCACGGTAGATACGTTCCGGTTTTTATGAATCCATTTTCTACAAGTCCAGCCAATCACAGCCCGACATGTATGCCGTTTACTGACTACAGCTGTTTGAAAGGTTTCTTTCATAAAATTAATCGATTCTACACTAATTCGACTCAACATTTCCAATATACATTGTTTATATGGATTATTCCCAAAAAATTATATGCTATAAACAAAAAATTGTAGGATTACTTACCAAACATGCACCATTCGACTACGCCATTGCTTAAGCTTGTTTTCGTCGTGGAGCTTGTCATCAAATGGCGCTCACGTGCTTCCTGATAAATTATCTTTTTTTTGCGAAAAATTCGCTGAACATTGGAGACATCATTAATATAAATATAATTTTTATAGCCATTAAATAATAAATGGTTTTTAGTAGGTCCGCTACTCGTTTAAACTCAACAGTTTGTGCAATATCCGCTATTGGTCTAGATTCGACCAATCCTGTCACGACACAAGTTGACAATGACGTTTTACCAAATTATATGAGTTTTTTTTATCATGCTTGTACAAATACTGTCGCAATTTCTTCGCCGTGATATAGAAATCTTAACTACAGGAATCCATGTTGGGGGGGGTCGACTGTACTAAAGTGCAACACTCAAATATAATCAAGAAAAACGAACTTGAAGTTTTCTTTAGCCCTTTATATATAAGTTACGCATACTTCTAATTGAGCTTGCTGTGGCTTGAGTAGTAACGCTCCTGACTTGTATGCTTGTGCGTTCATGGTTGATTTTCTTGTTGTGTATACTTCCCCCTTTTTTATTCATAAATACTTATAATGTATTTATTTATTCACTCATTCATTTATTTCTTATTATTTATTGATTTTTTGGTTTTTTTTTTTATTTATTTTAATTTAATTTCTACTGTTCCAAGTCTAATATTTTTATTTGTTGAAGATGATGTTGCAACTAAATTATTTTCGAAAAGTAAAGTCTCATAATACTCTACTCCATCTTTTAGATGCTGCTTCGATACATCACTGTATAAAGAGTTATCATCAATAGTTTTTTCGTCACAACGTGAAGAACTTGCTTCTCTTGATGACTTTTTTTAATTATAAAATAATTATTCAAAATAAATTTCTCTGCACAAATACATCTTTGTGTAGAAATTCAGAAACAAACTGTTAAAAGAGTGAGTGAAAAAGACTAGAGACCCATGTTGAAACCTGGCATAAGTAGCTTCCTCTCAACTTGACAAAGGCAAGTTTTCAAAGTAAAAATATTAGACTTGGAATAGTAGAAATTAAATTAAAATAAATAATAAAAAAAATACCAAAAAACCAACAAATAATAAGAAATAAATGAATGAGTGAATAAATAAATACATTACAAGTATTTATGACTAAAAAAAAATGAAAAAAGTATACACAACAAGAGAATCGAGCACGAGCGCGCAAGCATACGAGTCAAGAGTGGTACCACTCACGCCACAGCAAGCTCAATCGGAAGTACGCATAACTTATAAAGGGCTAAAGAAAACTTTAAGTTTGTTTTTCTCGATTATATTTGAGTGTTGCACTTTAGTATTTTACAGGTAGTACACTCACATGATGTACCTCTACACCAATGATCATCAAAATCTGTTTCCCCAAAGCCATAGGATCTCCTTGTTAGTAGTAAATAGAATAAAAACATTACAGTGTGATTTATTAAATTATTAGTCAACTCACAGAAAAGAGAAACTGGAAGCAGTTGTGCTCCTAGATGTGCAAAATGATACTGTATATGCACTGCTCAATTGTTTGTCAATTGTCAGAAAAAATTATGGTACTTTCAACAGCAAATTAATTAAAAATCAATGATAAAACAACTTTTGAATAATTGCTTCCTTATTTTCAAGAATGATTCATCAAATCAATACCATCTACAGAATTCTGTTAAAAAAAATCAGCAAGATTCAGTTCTGGCCTACAGTGTCAAAACTACACTGGACTGGTTAAAAGAAAAAGTTTCAAATTTCATTTTGAAGGAGCCATTTCACCTGACCTAAACCTATTTGATTACGCAATATAGTGAAAGTGAGCTGAAGGCCTATGCCAATTCCCACACAAGGCTCTCAAGAAATCCCTTCTGCAAGAATGGGCTGTCTTTTCTATGGAAAGCATCCATATCACAATAGAATTATGAAGACTATGTTAACTACCTTATTACCTAATTATAAATATTAAATAATATAGTAAAAATTTTTTATAACATTTAATAAAATCAGACAAAAATGAAAAGAAAAATTTTGTTCAGTGACCATTTCGTATTTGGCACAATGCAGTTTAGGCAGTTCTATTACAAATACTGTATTGTTTGTTTTCTACTTCACATATTTATAATTATATCTTCATCAAACTTTTAACAAAACTAAAAAAAACAGGAAAGAGGAGAGTATTTGGGACAATGCTGTAAGAAAAAGGCTCTTCAGAAAAATTTTATTTTAATTTAATGTAATAAAACTGTACCACCAGGAGTTCATCCGCTCCAATGACTTGAAAGTAAATCATCTAATGCTAGACAAATTTTGAGCTTCAGTTCTTTGGAACTTTTTTTTGTTTGAGTTGAGAATTAAGTGTTTTTTCCTCCTATTACTTCATTATAGTGATTTGGGAGTAGAATATTAAAATATCTTCTAAATTGCATACTACAAAATGTTCAGAGATGCAGGTTACTCAGAAGTTTTATTTCCACGTAGCAACTTTTCATGGAGTATATGCTGCTGCATGATATCCTCAGAAAATTATGGTACTTTAAACTGCAAATTAATTAAAAATCAATGATAAAAAAGTTTGAATAATTGCTTCCTTATTTTCAAGAATGATTCATCAAATCAATCAAATACCTTCATGGTCTTGATGAAGTAAAACATGCTATACTGATGTTATTCAGGAATTAGGTGTATGTGCAAGTCTTCCTGAACATGAGTTTTTCATGTACTATACATTCAATGAAGACTGTTTCAATGTATTAAAAAATTTATATCTATTTTGGTTCAATTTTATTTAAAAAAATCTGATTTTGTTTCTCAAATATATTGATTTATTTTAATTATTTAGAAAGCATCCCCATGGAAGGCCTTGAATGTAAAATGGTTCCAGCTAGCATAGTGATTAACCTATATGGTTATCATTCTAAATGTATTCAAGTGAAGATAGGATGAAGGTCCAAACAGCATAACTGACAATGAATCTGCCATGGTAAGCAGAAGTTACAAGGTTTAAGTCCTGCTTTGAGTAAATCTTTTCTTCTAGAATAGTCTGAATCATTTTAAATAATTTTAATTTATAAGTAAAAGATAAGTAAAATACGTAAATAAATTTTAAAAGTACTAACAACCTATTTTTAGACCACATTCTGAAATTATATATAATTATTAGTTAAATTATAGCCTGAGAATCTAGCAATGTTTGATTGTGAATAATAAATTGCTAGTAGTTATTTATAATTGTTTATCATTGCAAATTTTACTTCATAATGATGAGATTAAAAAATTTCTAGTCAGCACAGACCGGTTTAAAATCAAATCAAGAACTCTAGTAGTATTTCTATTGGAATTGCTAAATTTCATTAAGCTTTTCAGCTTAAGACACATTTTACTTTGTCTATTACATTTATATTACAACAGTATAAAATTCGTAAACACTGTTTTCTGCATAAAAAACTTTAATCATATTTTCATTCTATTTGTAATTTATCTTACCATAATCTTTTAAGTTAAAATCTATATAAATAAAAATGTAAATGTTTGTTTGTTCAAAATCTTAAATCTCTGAAAGTTCTTAACCAATTGCTTTGAAATTTTGACAAAATGTTGCATTCAAATACACGCATGTTTTTATATTATATAGATGTCGAAATTCCTCCCATGGGGAGAGACAAAATTAAGACTTACCATAAAGAACTGGTCTTCTATTAGAATATTTTATATGTGGTTTTTTGCGTTTTAATAGGGTACTTTCAAGAGAATGTACACCAAGAAGGGATTTTCAAAATTCCCCTGCAGGAAGTGTTATACATTTACAATAGATACATTTTGCAAAATATACAGCTAGTATATTTATATATACATCATTTTCTATTTACAAAATTACTCAATTTCATGCTAATATCTACAGCTGACCCCACTATAACACAATAAAAATACTAACTTGTACTGGAACTAGAAAGAATTAATCAAAATTATCACCTTTTTAAATATTCCAGCAAATAATTTAATATCGTAAAAACGTTTTCAATTATCTTTAACAATCTTCATCAGTTAAATGATAAAGTAAAAAGAACATTAAAGAAATAGAACATAAATTAAAATTACGAAAAAATAATAAGTGCACATGTGTTTGTAATGATGTGCGCTTAATGGAATGAATATAATAATAGGGATATAAGAATATAAAAATAAATAAAAATAAAGAGCTCAACAGTTCCTATTAAAAATTAATGTTTCGTAAAAAATTACAGTTTATCTTCATAGAATGATTTCCATGCTGTAGATAGAGAGTGGTCGTCTCTATGATTGATACAAGTAGTTTTCCCTTGGGCTTTATAAATCTCAAGCTTTTTGAGATGTTTGATGGAGTGCTTGTTAGACGTGGGTCTAATGATGGAAGCTTGGTCCCATATAACCTCAACTCCTTGCTGGTTAGCGTAATATGCTAAGATCCATACCAATCATAGACCGTCACTTTGATTCAGATAGTGTTTATATAGGTGCTACTTTGAGAAGCTTGGAACAAATAATCAAAGAACATAAATAATATATTAGAAAGAACAACGATAGTGCCGTTTTAGCATCTTACGGTTAAGCTTGTTTTCGTTGTGGAGCGGCACATCAAACGGAGGCGCACACGTTTCCCGATAAATTATTTTTCTGTGAAAAATTTGCTGAACTTTGGAGACATCATTAATATAAATATAATTTTTATGAATGTTATATAATAAATTGTTTTTAGTAGGTCCGCTGTCGTTTAAACTCAATGGTTTGTGCAACATCAGCTATTGGTCTAGATTCGACCAATCCTGACGTGACACGAGTCGGCAATGATGTTTTACTGTTATATAGGAGTCTCTTTTAGCATGTTTATACAAATACGGTCGCAATTTTTTCACCATTATATACGAATCCGAATTATATGAACCCGTTTTATAGGGGTCTACTGTATTACAAAACAGTATTAAAAAATATTTTTATGCTTTAGTGTCTAAAATGCTTAATAATCCTGTTATATTAAATATTTAAGCAATTTGTAATGTTTAAACTTATGCTACTTTGAAATCTAATAAATTCTTGAAATTTTTTAAAAATGTCAAAATTTTGTTTTCAAAAATCAAAATTATTAAAAACAGGAAGGTTACAATAGGAATTGTTAATATATTTTATAGTCATCTTACGATGAATCCATTCTCAATGACAGGAATAACAGGTTGCCTCCCTCATAGTCATGGAAAAATTATTATGCAACATCCCTTCTGGTAGTCAACCACTTAATGAGGCATTGTTAAGTCTTCAAAAATAATGAGGGCACTTTGTCTCAGGTGCATATTTTCTACAAAATGCGTATTATTGAGCTAGTTTATCATTTCACAGTTGCCACATTTATCAGGCTCGATGAAGAAAACCATGCTGTTGACCCTCAAAGGTTTGTGCAACCCGCCGGTCAACTACTGGACAAAAAGCTCGATTGTTTACATTATGCAAAAAAATAATTCAAAAAGTCTAATAATAAAATTCTTTTTTTCTGTTGACATGTATAGAACAAACTTTATTTTCATATGTGAATTTTACTTTTTGTATTACTTTCAAACTGTAAAGCATGATGAAATGGAATGTATTAATAAACTTTTTTGCTGAACATTATAATGATAAATAATAAGCAACTATTATAACAGGAAAAAAGTTTACAAAGTACTCAGTAAAGAATTGCTTAAAATCAAATCAATTTCTACATTTCGTTAAACCTATCTTTAATATACAGTAATGAAAAATAGATAAATATTAACTACAATAGAATGCTTAATTGAGGTTCCACATTATCTAAGATGAATCTATATGTAAATACGCTGTTTTGGTAGAAATTACTTGTATGTCATTTCTCTACAGCCATACAACCGCTGACAATAAAGTTCAGAATAGGAAAGCACTGACATAGTTCTGCAAACATACCTTACTGTCTTTCAAAGTGGTCCCTGTCCAAGGCAATACAGTTTTGAGAGTGAATGTAGAAGTCTTGAAAACTACAAAGTCCTTTTTCAAGAAGACATTGAGTTCCCTCATCATACTGAACTGAATGTCAGGTTTGCTGGAAAATCTCTTGCCTTTTACTGCAATTTTTAGTCACAGAAACAAAGTAATCTGGGAAAGCTACATCAAGTGAGATTGGTGGCGCACAAGTGACAACCACCCTTTTTTCTTAAGCCAGCATCTACTGCATGATTATGGCTATGTGGGGTCTGGTCATTGTTCCTTCTCCAAAAGCCTGCCTTGGCTTACTGGGGGTGTAGAAAGAAACTCATGCTTCAGCATAGCATGACTTTTGTGAATTTGCCAAGCCTGTAGCAAAACAGTAAGTTCGTTCCTTACTCCATTTTCACCACTCAACCAATTTCATCCTTTGCTACTAACACACAATGTTATCTGAACACCACATACCTTGTAACTGACACTTTTGGCCTTGCTTGGCCTCTCAGTGTTGCCAACATTGTTCACCAACTTTATTGTCAGAGATTGTATAAAGAAGTTAACTAAAAGTAACTTCTGTTATAAAGTACAGTATAAAAAAATGATAATACACATTACAAAATAGTTTGTTTTTGTTATCATTTTCTCATTTAACTTCAATGTGAGACTAAACATTCATATTAAAATGTAATTACAATAATACACATTTTTATTTTTAAAGCAATTTTAGGTATAGCTGTATAATAAATAATGTAAAAATTGTTGTTCTCATATATAATTAAATTCACTAGAATATAAAAAAAGACTTTAAAAAGTGCTACATATAAATCTTTTATTTTCAGAATTTTTAATCTGAAATAGTCACAGCCACCCATTTTATCCAAGTTTTTGGTTATCCAAATACCAGTCTATTATCACCTCAAATAATCTGGGTTCTCATTTTTGATTATTTTAAATTCAGATCAAACCAAAAACTTTGTTTCTTCATTAGCAGAAAATGTTTTCTGCTAATGAAGAAACGAAGTAATATTTTATTTTGCTTATCATCCACTACAGCAGAAAACTGCAAACTGAATTTTTCTGCATTTAGGTTCTTTCATATTCATTTACTAATTTGGACAAAATGAAATGGAAAATTTAAATAATATAATTTGATTATATCAAAATTATTGTTATTTACTTCATTACAAAGAAATATTTACTAGTCTTTTAAAATTAGTTATATTTCATCCATTTTATATAAACATTTAAATTAAAACGAGCTTACTTGATCAGAAATGTAACATTATAACAAAAACATTTTTCTATTCTTAAGTTTGTCAAAATTTAGATGCACACAAATCTTTACACAGGAAGGGATATCACTATTCTGTTTCTAAGTATTTTCTAGTAATGTGTAAATGAGTCTTGACTGTGATCAGAAAATTTGTCTAGACAGATGAAGAATCAATGAATCAACTAATCAATCTCAAATAGAAAAAGCACAAACTGGAACTTGACCTAAAAAGGTAATAAGACTAATTTTGAACTTATGAAATTCTAAAATATTTTGATCAATTTAGCCAAGTAAGACAATGCAATGGTCTCGTTTCTGAAATTCCAATAACTCCACTTTTTAATATTCGGCAGGCATGCTCGAACATTCGATATATTATTGAAAATTCAAATGAGAATATTCATTGTTTGCCAATTAATACTGTATAAAAAAAATTTTAAACTTACTGTTTAAATAAGTTCCTATCAGAAAACAATTATAAAAAAAAGCTTTATGAAACATTTACAATAAAGACAAACTAGCCACTGTGGTATTATTGGTATTAACAACAAATGAAATAAATATTTCTAAACCTACTGAAATAATTTAGAATTAAAAAAAAATTTGTTTAGAATTATTAATTTTATTTAAATATATTTAAAAAACCTAAATTTTGAAATACAGCAAGTTTAAAACTATACAATTAGCAAAATCTCTTTTCATAAAAAATTAAATCGAAAATTATAATTTCATCTGAATAATTTCTGATAAAATTTACGAATAAAAGAAAAAAAAAATACACGAGTATATCCATTGCACATACAACCCTTCCCTTATAAATGGGGGCGATCATGATGATATATTTTTATTCTTCATATTAAATTTTTATTTCAAACAAAAAAAATTCGCATGTAATTAGGTCATGAGTGATTCCTACTCAAATTCGTACTTTCGTTTTAAGAAGAAAAAAAAGTTTTAATTCAATTCACAAAGACATTTTTATCGAACTTCGTAATACAAGAATTTTATTAATTTACGAATTATGACAAATAATGGCAATGAAATATATAATTAATTGTTTAGAACATATAAAATATTTTTAAACTAAAAGATATTACTGAATTTTATTATTTAAAAAATTATAGAACGATCAATATGGCAACAACACGTGTTCCTCTTTCGACAAAAGGACGTCCGCCATTTTGAGTTATCGAAATGGTATTGGAGTGACGAATAATAACAAGTTAATAATATAAATAACTACAAAATTGATTACAATTAATCATATTCCAACTTAGTAGAATTCAATTTATTAAATTATCAACATAAAAGTACTTCAATTAATTAAAAATTGTATAAAACGTCTCACCTTCCTTCTTCATAATTATAAGACATGTTCGTATGACAAGTAGTCCCAAGTGAAAAGGACAGCCGAATGATCGAACTATTTAGAAGTATTCTTACAACTGAAAAGTAATCATATAAAATTAACCTATAAGTAAAATGTAAATAAGCAATATATTAATTTTTTATAAATTTTTATATTTTGATAAACGCATTCGGCTAACAAAATCTACTTTTACTTATAATTTATATTAATATGTAGAATCGTTTTTATCGCGGAAGAATATCTGTTGACGTCACTAGGATTTTACGTCATCGGTCTCACTCCCGGTGAAACAATTAATCTGGAACCGGTATCTATGATATTTTTTAATATAGAAATGAAACAAATTTGCATTTCTTTATTTTAAAATTTTCAATTTTAATAATCTTATAAATAATATTCATAAAAACTCCTAACTTTAAACGTTTTTAATTTTTCATCGAAAATTGAGAATTAACAAGAATTTCGAAGATTGTTTTTAAATAAAGTTAATTATTAACAATATTAAAAATATTCCGTAATTACCTCATAATGTATATATTTTTACGCCGATTAGAAATTTTACAGAGAGATACTTAAATATCGTCGTTTATTAATAAATATCGTTTCACGTTCTGAAAAAACGTGAAACGATAATTAATTGTATAAACGACTTGTTTATTTTTTTTAAATACGCTTAAATATAAGCATTTTATAATAATATTTTAAAAAAACATAGTAAAAAATTAATGATAATAAAAAAACGGCGCACTCATTTCAGATTAGTGAGACATTGACCTATATTTCATAACAGATACATGCCTTTTGATATCTTATTATCTACTTTTCTCCGTACTTCGCTTGGTTCAGATGCATCTACTTGTACCGTACTTTTTCTCGGAAAATTCATTGATCTTAATAAATTGATACAAATTTTTTAACAGATTATATTTATTTCTGTGTACTCCTGACGAAATTTCGAACATACTAATTTAAATTTTCCTTTCCGCTCGTTCCTACAAATTTTAAATCTGATTCCATTTTAATTTTATTGAATCGATTATGTTGAAATTAAATGTTAAAAGAATAAGCTCTTTGGTTTGCTCAACGAAACACTAAAGTTATTGAGAATAGACATATTGAAATACAGTATGTGACGAATCATTCAATATTTATCTTGTGATTTATATTTTAAAATTATGACTGTGTAATATAGTTTTAGTAGCAAGCTATAAAAATGATGATTATAAACAAAAACACACCAAACAAACGGTTAGCAGCTTATCCGTGTATGTTATATTTTATATTATTATATAATAACATAAGATATTATTATTCTGTATATATATTTTATCTGATTTGATAAACAATTTACTGCATAGAATATATTTAATAAATTTGAAAAATAACATATTATGGTACTGTACTGTACATGTATATCGTGTAACATGCTTACATATTTGGTAATCCATCAATTACATCGTACTAAATAATAAACATTTATTTCGTTAAAGAGTTATACAAAATTATGATAAAGTTACATTAGCAACCTATGAACAATTGATTAGTAATATTAGGGGAGATCGGGGCAACTTCGGCATGCGGGGCAAGTTTGTCAAGCGCTTTTTTTAAAAAACAAATTAAAAGGAGACTTTGGTTATAGGTTAGGCAGTTGAGTTTTATTGGTGGCTTGTTGAGTGTAGTGTTTTTATTGTTCTCCAACAAGCGTAGTTGAATTATCAAGCAAATTTTCATTTTCGTTCAATTCCATATAATATTTTTTTTCCATTTATATTGAATTGGCAGGTTTTGTTATAATTCCATGATAACGAAAGTTACTTTTCCTGTTAGAAGGATGTAACTTCAACTTATTCACGTGGCCAGATCGTGGCTTGGCATTCTGTTCTCAGGGTTGTACTTAATGTTTCGAAATCATGACTAGCGGGGTAAGATCGGCAACATAAAGCCACATTAGAAGCAAAGGATAAAAATCAAACAGATGATAAATGAAAACATGTTTGCATTTGTTATTCATGTATATATGTCTTTGAACTTGCATTTCGTTGTAATAATATTAAATGGGTGTTGGATTTGTATTTCTTTGTTTTAATAGTGAATTCCAACTTATACATTGTTAATAACATAATTTTATATACGTGCCTATCTTGCCCCATTACTGTTGCCCCTATACCAGGGGCAACTTTAATAAAAATAATTAAAATAATTACAACTTTACAAAAAGAGAGAAGTTGCCGATCTTGCCCCTATACCCGGGGCAACTTCGTCAATTTCTCTCTTCTTGTAAAGTTGTAATTATTTTAATTATTTTTATTTCCAAACTGATTTTAACCAGTTCTATAGTAAGGTAACATTCCAATAGACAATATGCAAAGCTTTTTTTTCAGTTTACAGCAGTATTTATTACACAAAATTTAAGTGAAGCTTAACATGCCGATCTTGCCCCGATCTCCCCTAAATTTGATCATTTAAAGTTATCTTATAATGAAGTATTGTTTTAATTCAAGCAGATACTAAAAATTGAGAGTAATTTTAATTATCACTGAATTTCTATATGCGTTTACTCTTTTACCTTTCAATTATAATCGATTAGGAAATATATAAATAAATATTTTAAATCAAAATATTATGTAAAATTTATAATAAAATTTAAAAATTTGTTATTGTTGTATATATGTAAGTTCATATCTATATATAAAGGAATTATAAAATTATACACATTTTTAAATTGTTTTTTGAAAATATTATTTTAAAGTACTTTAATGTAACTTTTATAAATTTTATGAAAAATGTGAACCGATATTTTTTTATTTTATTCCATTTATTCTTGATTAATTTTTCAGATAACATTTCATAATTCCTTTATATCTAGACATGCAACTTAGAAATTTTAAAGTAATTATAATTTAAATTTCTTGAAAATAATTTAAATATTTTATATATTTTTCGAAAACAAACATATGTTTTATTATCTGATCACATTTTTCCATTATGATATATTTCCATATTTTCCATTATGATTTATATTTCCATTATAAACAATAACTTAATCATTAATTTATGATTTATCCAACTGATTCTTGCCGTTTATAGTGAACTCGATTATTTATTGATATATACGTTAATTTAGTTTTTTTAAACCGTTAATACAATATTTTTATTTTTAAAAAAATTGTTACTACTTTCAAAAATATTTTTTCCGAGATTCTATTTGTAATAAAAAAAAAAATGGTTAAAATAAAATTAATGTAACGGAAGTGATATTTATAAACTACTATATATAGAATATTATATTGATTATATATATGTAATATTTTCGTAATTATTATAAAATGTTGCAAATATATATACTTGTATATGTAAATTTGTATATATACAGTATGTACAGTACATGGCATTCTGTTTCAAATCTAAATATAAACATTTAATTCAAAACATTCATACGTAGATGAAAGTATTTTAGGCTATATTTAAAAAAGTTAATCTACATTTAGTATCTATTGTTGTTTTCTTAAGAGAACCAGTATATATGTAATATTTTCGTAATTATTATAAAATGTTGCAAATATATATACTTGTATATGTAAATTTGTATATATACAGTATGTACAGTACATGGCATTCTGTTTCAAATCTAAATATAAACATTTAATTCAAAACATTCATACGTAGATGAAAGTATTTTAGGCTATATTTAAAAAAGTTAATCTACATTTAGTATCTATTGTTGTTTTCTTAAGAGAACCAGTAGATAAGAGTACTTTCTTTAGTTATTTGCACTAATAATTAATCTATACTAATATTATAAAGAGGTAATGTTTGTATGTATGTATGTATGTATGTAAGTTTCTTTGCAGCAGGTAATCTCCGAAACTACTCATCCGATTTAAAAAATTCTTTCACCAATATTTAGAATGGAACCTCAGGGTGGACATAGGCTGTATATTATTCCGTTAAACATTCATATAAATTAAATGATATCATCTATGGTTAAGGCCTTTTTGTCCAACAGATGGCGCTACGAGTACGACGCCCTAAGTTTGCTTTACTGTGAGGCATTACGCTTTTCTGTGAAAATGAACTAAAGCGGATCATCTTTTATCTATCTATATAAATAAAAATGTAATGTTCGTTTGTTCCTACCGATTCCTTTGAAATTTTGACACAACGCTGCATTCGAAATACGCACGTGTTTTTATATACTGTAATATACGTGTCGAAATTCCCCCCACTGAAGGGAGATGGTTAGGATTAAGGCTTACGGTAAAGAACTCTGCTTCTATTTATACTATTTTAGATGCGGGTTTTTGCATTTTTGATTGCGTTTTAATAGAGTACGTCAACAGAATGTACACTAAGAAGGTATTTTTCGATATTCCCCCGCGGGGGAGAAGGACAGAATTAAGGCTTACCGTGAAGAACTTGGCTTCTATTATATTATTTTAGATGCGGATTTTTGCGTGTTTGATTGCGTTTTAATAGGGTACGTCAAGAGAATGTACACTAAGAAGAAATTTTTCGAAAAATTTCCCCCCCACGGGGGAAGTGTTATACATTTATAATAGATACATTTTGAGCCACAACAACGCGTGGCGGGGTCTGCTAGTTAATAATATTTTGATAAGATAAGACGTAAGATTAATACTGTACTCCAAAATATTTTGTTAGTTTTTTTCATTGACGTACCGGAAATTTTTTCTGGGAGGGGTCAGACTCGCTTTAATAATATATATATATTATATTGTATTTAATAGTATATATATATATAGACTATATATATACAGTCAGTTTCAAAATTATAAACACATTCAACTTTTTTCAATAACAAAAACATTAACAAAAGTAATGTATTTATTAGTATGTTGTTTGCAACATCAATTTAAACAATTTCTGAAATCTTTAGAGTTATCTGACAATTACAAAAAAATTATCACAGATTTTCAATTTTTGATTGTTTCAAAAGTATAAACACAGGTGCATTAAAAAATGATTTGTGAAGTCTTAATATTCTGTAGGTCCACCATTTGATTTAATTATTTCAAATAATCCATCAGACACATTTTACTAGTTTTTGAAGTTGTTCTTGTTTAATATTTTCCCAACAATCCATGATAGCTAGTTTCACTTCATTTAGTGTTGTATTGTCTATTTTCGCCATAACCAAAAGGACTCATAACGTCCCAAACATTCTCTATTGCAGGGGTGGCCAACAGTTTTTGCCCCCAGGCCGAATTGGAAAGAAAACTTTTTCTACGAGCCGAACCAAAGGCTGCCATAGGAAGATTTTGAGGTGGTGCGATATCTCATTGCGGTGTCACCCCGTAGAGACTAAATTGTACGTAGAGATTACAGATAAATTTTTCGCATTATCATGCTTTATGAACATTCTACGCTGTACTTAAGAGATCTGGAAAAACTCTAAACGCACAGTGAGTTGTTGACCATTTTTTTTTTTAGGCGTCAGAATTTTTCATTGAGCTATTCGGACTTCAGTAGCTAATATTGAAAGATTGATCGCGGGCCACATAAATTCATTAGACTGGCCTGATCTGGCCCGCGGGCCGTATGTTGGCCATGTTTGCACTATTGGGTTCAAATCAGGGCTCAGTGATGGCCAATCAATTACATTAATTTTTTGCAGCAAACCAATTTTTAGTTGACTTTAATGCATGAATGGCAGCATTATCCTGTTGTAATTGCCAGTTTTCTCTCCCAATAAGTGATCCAAAAGTTATTAAATTCTGATACAGCAGTTTTTGATACTTTTCTGAATTCATTTTATCTTCTATAAATACAATGTCCCATCGAAATCTGCCCACACCATCACAGAGTCCCCACCTTGCTGTCTGCTCATTATGACTTCGTTCTTCCTCAAATCATGCCATTAGTGACTATAACTGTTAGGTCCATCCAAATTCCATTTAGTTTATCTGAAAAGATTATTTGTTTCCACTCCTCTTTCCATGTAATCTTGTCTTTGGCCCACTTTAATCTAGCTGTTTTGTGCAATAATGTTAATTTCGGTTTGGCAGCCATTTTTGTAAATTTGGCATTTTTATGATTGTGCATACATCTGCATACAGTTGCTGGTGAAACTGCAATTGGCAATGTTGATGCTGATTCTCTGACAGACAACTTTTTGACCGTCAGTAGCCGAAAAATCTTTCTTTCATTTCCATGGGCGTAGCCAGGAAGGGGCATGGGTAAGTACGCCCCCTAGTTAACCTGGTGCCCCTCCCCAGAAAATTACAGCCAAAAAGTGTTGACCGATTTGCAAAAAGAAATAAAAAGCTGAAGCTAATTTAATTGGGTGTAGTGTACCCACTGAAAGTCTAGATCAGGCATAGCCAACATACGGCCCGCTTAATGAATTTATGCGGCCCGCGATTAATTTTTGAATATTAGACTTAACTTCAAATAATTGCTCGAATGGATCCGCGATAATTCCTTGTATAGAAAAGTTGAAAAATTCTGACCCCTAAAAAAAAAAAAAAAAAAAGGGTCAACGGCTTTCTGTGCCCAATGTGAAAAGTGTGTCTGTAATCTCTATGTACAGTTTAGTCTCTACGGGGTGACACCACAATGAGATCTCGCACCACCTCAAAATCTTCCTAGAGCCGCCTTTGGTTCGGCCAGTGAAAAAGTTTTCTTTCCAATTCGGCCCGGGGGAAAAACTGTTGGCCACCCCTGGTCTATATCTAGATTAAAGACGGTGAACTATATTAAAGAATGGTAAAAAAATAATTGATTGGTTAATTTTTGTTTAAGGCATTGCTAGAGTTTGATATTAATGTTACGAGAACGTATGATTAAAGGAAGTTTCATATTATATGTGTGTTAAGTTATTGTCGATTCCTATGGAAATTTCATTTTAATGAACAATAATTTGAATAATTCAATTTTGTGTCAGGCTGGCCTCTACTAGCCCCCATAACAAAACTCTGGCTACGCCAATGTTCATTTCTAGGTGTAAGGAGTTTAGGCCTTCCACATCGTTTATTTCTGCCACAATTTTCACCGAGTTAACACATTTCTCACACACATGAAGATCGATTTACATCAGCCGAAATTTGTCTTAGAGATAGTCTTGCTGCTTTTAGTTGGTAAATTTCACATATTTCCAACTCTGTTAGTGGTTTTACACGAGGCTTTATTTTAAATCACAAAAAACTGTTTAAAATTGGCACCACCTTAGAGGTATGAAGGAATATATGTCAGGAGTTGCAATTTGGCGCAGAGTATTTGGTGCCCAAATCATGCGCATATAAAATAAACCAGACTTGTAGGTAGTCAGGGGACCGGGTCAAAATAAAATACAAGAGGCTGAGAATGTTTCTACAAACAAGTGCGAGCACGAGATTTGCTCATGTGTTGCTCGCACTCTCCGAGACAAAGTCTCGTCCCAAGAATGGCTTCGCCGTTTTACTTGTTTTAATTAATTATTGATTTAATTAGTTGTCGCCAGAGTGTAGTATCATTTGTTATTACAAGCACAGTGCAGCCGTTGACATAAGCGATTTTAGAGACAAGACATAGTCTCGTCAAAAATTATCATACTAATGTTATGCACCTGTGTTTATACTTTTGAAACAATCAAAAATTGAAAATCAGTGATAATTTTTTTGTAATTGTCAGATAGCTCTAAAAATTTCAGAAAATGTTTAAATTGATGTTGTAAACAACATACTAATATAATAAATACATACTATTGTTAGGGTCGAGTTATATAAACACCGTAACGTAACCGTATCCGTATTCGTAAATGTTTGCTACACCAAATATCTATAGCAATAGTTATAAACTATCGTAACTCGACCATTAATGTTTTTGTTATTGAAAAAAGTTGGGTGTGTTTATAATTTTGAAACGGACTGTATATATGTTACCGCTAAAGCTCGAAATCCGTTAATGTGTACATTACCTAGCTAATCTGCAGTTTANAATAATATAATTTGATTATATCAAAATTATTGTTATTTACTTCATTACAAAGAAATATTTACTAGTCTTTTAAAATTAGTTATATTTCATCCATTTTATATAAACATTTAAATTAAAACGAGCTTACTTGATCAGAAATGTAACATTATAACAAAAACATTTTTCTATTCTTAAGTTTGTCAAAATTTAGATGCACACAAATCTTTACACAGGAAGGGATATCACTATTCTGTTTCTAAGTATTTTCTAGTAATGTGTAAATGAGTCTTGACTGTGATCAGAAAATTTGTCTAGACAGATGAAGAATCAATGAATCAACTAATCAATCTCAAATAGAAAAAGCACAAACTGGAACTTGACCTAAAAAGGTAATAAGACTAATTTTGAACTTATGAAATTCTAAAATATTTTGATCAATTTAGCCAAGTAAGACAATGCAATGGTCTCGTTTCTGAAATTCCAATAACTCCACTTTTTAATATTCGGCAGGCATGCTCGAACATTCGATATATTATTGAAAATTCAAATGAGAATATTCATTGTTTGCCAATTAATACTGTATAAAAAAAATTTTAAACTTACTGTTTAAATAAGTTCCTATCAGAAAACAATTATAAAAAAAAGCTTTATGAAACATTTACAATAAAGACAAACTAGCCACTGTGGTATTATTGGTATTAACAACAAATGAAATAAATATTTCTAAACCTACTGAAATAATTTAGAATTAAAAAAAAAATTGTTTAGAATTATTAATTTTATTTAAATATATTTAAAAAACCTAAATTTTGAAATACAGCAAGTTTAAAACTATACAATTAGCAAAATCTCTTTTCATAAAAAATTAAATCGAAAATTATAATTTCATCTGAATAATTTCTGATAAAATTTACGAATAAAAGAAAAAAAAAATACACGAGTATATCCATTGCACATACAACCCTTCCCTTATAAATGGGGGCGATCATGATGATATATTTTTATTCTTCATATTAAATTTTTATTTCAAACAAAAAAAATTCGCATGTAATTAGGTCATGAGTGATTCCTACTCAAATTCGTACTTTCGTTTTAAGAAGAAAAAAAAGTTTTAATTCAATTCACAAAGACATTTTTATCGAACTTCGTAATACAAGAATTTTATTAATTTACGAATTATGACAAATAATGGCAATGAAATATATAATTAATTGTTTAGAACATATAAAATATTTTTAAACTAAAAGATATTACTGAATTTTATTATTTAAAAAATTATAGAACGATCAATATGGCAACAACACGTGTTCCTCTTTCGACAAAAGGACGTCCGCCATTTTGAGTTATCGAAATGGTATTGGAGTGACGAATAATAACAAGTTAATAATATAAATAACTACAAAATTGATTACAATTAATCATATTCCAACTTAGTAGAATTCAATTTATTAAATTATCAACATAAAAGTACTTCAATTAATTAAAAATTGTATAAAACGTCTCACCTTCCTTCTTCATAATTATAAGACATGTTCGTATGACAAGTAGTCCCAAGTGAAAAGGACAGCCGAATGATCGAACTATTTAGAAGTATTCTTACAACTGAAAAGTAATCATATAAAATTAACCTATAAGTAAAATGTAAATAAGCAATATATTAATTTTTTATAAATTTTTATATTTTGATAAACGCATTCGGCTAACAAAATCTACTTTTACTTATAATTTATATTAATATGTAGAATCGTTTTTATCGCGGAAGAATATCTGTTGACGTCACTAGGATTTTACGTCATCGGTCTCACTCCCGGTGAAACAATTAATCTGGAACCGGTATCTATGATATTTTTTAATATAGAAATGAAACAAATTTGCATTTCTTTATTTTAAAATTTTCAATTTTAATAATCTTATAAATAATATTCATAAAAACTCCTAACTTTAAACGTTTTTAATTTTTCATCGAAAATTGAGAATTAACAAGAATTTCGAAGATTGTTTTTAAATAAAGTTAATTATTAACAATATTAAAAATATTCCGTAATTACCTCATAATGTATATATTTTTACGCCGATTAGAAATTTTACAGAGAGATACTTAAATATCGTCGTTTATTAATAAATATCGTTTCACGTTCTGAAAAAACGTGAAACGATAATTAATTGTATAAACGACTTGTTTATTTTTTTTAAATACGCTTAAATATAAGCATTTTATAATAATATTTTAAAAAAACATAGTAAAAAATTAATGATAATAAAAAAACGGCGCACTCATTTCAGATTAGTGAGACATTGACCTATATTTCATAACAGATACATGCCTTTTGATATCTTATTATCTACTTTTCTCCGTACTTCGCTTGGTTCAGATGCATCTACTTGTACCGTACTTTTTCTCGGAAAATTCATTGATCTTAATAAATTGATACAAATTTTTTAACAGATTATATTTATTTCTGTGTACTCCTGACGAAATTTCGAACATACTAATTTAAATTTTCCTTTCCGCTCGTTCCTACAAATTTTAAATCTGATTCCATTTTAATTTTATTGAATCGATTATGTTGAAATTAAATGTTAAAAGAATAAGCTCTTTGGTTTGCTCAACGAAACACTAAAGTTATTGAGAATAGACATATTGAAATACAGTATGTGACGAATCATTCAATATTTATCTTGTGATTTATATTTTAAAATTATGACTGTGTAATATAGTTTTAGTAGCAAGCTATAAAAATGATGATTATAAACAAAAACACACCAAACAAACGGTTAGCAGCTTATCCGTGTATGTTATATTTTATATTATTATTATATAATAACATAAGATATTATTATTCTGTATATATATTTTATCTGATTTGATAAACAATTTACTGCATAGAATATATTTAATAAATTTGAAAAATAACATATTATGGTACTGTACTGTACATGTATATCGTGTAACATGCTTACATATTTGGTAATCCATCAATTACATCGTACTAAATAATAAACATTTATTTCGTTAAAGAGTTATACAAAATTATGATAAAGTTACATTAGCAACCTATGAACAATTGATTAGTAATATTAGGGGAGATCGGGGCAACTTCGGCATGCGGGGCAAGTTTGTCAAGCGCTTTTTTTAAAAAACAAATTAAAAGGAGACTTTGGTTATAGGTTAGGCAGTTGAGTTTTATTGGTGGCTTGTTGAGTGTAGTGTTTTTATTGTTCTCCAACAAGCGTAGTTGAATTATCAAGCAAATTTTCATTTTCGTT
>NW_019384999.1:339634-363345 GCF_000671375.1 Centruroides sculpturatus | reverse complement strand
GTAATTCAAAGTGTCACCAATCTTTAGATTGCACTAATAAGTAAGTACAATTTTATCATATGTTTTGCAAATTCATTTCCCTAATTGTAGTAATATTTTAAACCGTTTGATTTTTGTATTAAAGTTTTTTTAATTGATTGATGATTGATTCAATCAACTAATTTGTTGATTGTATTAACTTGATTCTTTAGATATTGAAAATTAAATAAATAACATTATGTTAATTTAAGCGTACAGAAACGTTGCTGTTGTTCCAGCAAAAATCTTATTTTCACTTTACCGAGTTACTAGTAGGTAATTTGCAGATTACCTAGATAATCTGAACATTACCTAGGTAATTTGAGAAATGGAATAATTTTAGCAACTTTAACGGATAACCCTACTTAATCTGCATATTAGCTAGGTAATGCGCACATTAACGGATTTCGAGATTTAGCGGTAACATATATACAGTAAGACCCCGCTTAACGCGGGAGATGAGTTACTAGACAACAAAGCGCTAAGCGAAACAGCGTTAAACGAGGTCATTTTAACATAGAGTAAATAGAGATAGGGGAACACGCAACCAAAAATAAACAAATTTTACTTTAATTTTAAGTTATCTTTATATTAATTTGTATAATAATATATGTTAAATAACACATATACATATGCACACATAAATTAAAGTTCATTTTTTGTGACGAAAGTCTTGACTTTTCTGAAATTCTTGTTCTTTTGCAATAAAGTCGTAAAGTTTCATTTGTCGCTTTTTTCTTTCCTTAAGAAAATGTCGGTAGCAGTAGATCGCATCCAAAACACCTCGTTTTGCTTTTGCACTCCTTTCAAAATCTAAATCATTCGCTACAATTTGATTAACGATTTCGGTTATCGTTACCAAACTTTTACTAAGGAAATTTGTAGAGAAATATTTTGGGTTCTTCGTTTTCAGAATCTCTATTTTCCAGTTCCACATGAATTCCATGTTCTGCCAGTTCTCGAAGGTCGTCGTTTGTAAGGGTCTCACCAGAAACCTGCTGTAACTCCTCAATATCCTGCTCGTCTATATCTCCTAGCCCTGCTATATCGATTAGGTTGAGTTTGGTCAATCTAACTATACAGCGATAAGCTCTTCTCGTTGAGAATTCTTGGATACCTTCAGCCATAACTTCTTCCACACTTCGTTCGCGCATTTATCGGTTAATTCTTGCCAAGCGAAGTCGATATTTCCTATAGCATCCATGATGTTATATTTTTTCCAAAATTGCACCAAACAAACATAGATTTAAAGTACACCTTTTTGCCACCTTTTGCTGATTAGTTTGTTTCGCAAATAATCTTTAATATACGAGTCAATGAAATTCCGCGATAATTTAAATCAGCGTAAATTTTTAGCTTTTTTTAGGCTTCGAGCAGACCGCGTTATATCGAATCAGCGTTAAGCGAGGCAGCGTTAAGCGGGGTCTTACTGTATATATATATATATACTGTACTGGCAGTCCTGGAATTTTATTCGTACATTTGAGTTTCTAACGTATTTCTCGGTCGAGTTATAAACTCCGTAACGTAACTGTATCCGTAGCTGTAAGCATATCCGTATAGCGTGTTATAAACTCCGTATCGTATCCGTATGGCTGTACCGTATTCCGTAAGAAAAATTTGGATCGATCAAACTTTTACGGTAGGGATACGGAGAATTGACCAACTGCGCATGCGCTATCTGCCGTCAGTCGATATACAATCGAAAGTTGTGCCGGAAGCAACCCACGAAACTTTGACAAATTGGAGGAAACGTAACTTTTTACCGACAATGTTGCTTATGAATAATATAAAATTTTAAGATAAGAGTTACTTTGGTTATAAAAAAAATAGAAAAATGATAAAATTAATAAATACCGTAATTATAGTATTAGATGTGGCAACCTCGATGATTTTGCGCATGCTCACGATAGACTGTTTCGTAAACCGTAAAAAAAGTTTGTACTTTTACGGATACGAAAAAGGCTTTACGGTAGTTTATAACTATTGCTATAGATATCCGGAGTAGCAAACATATACGGATACGGTTACGTTACGGAGTTTATAACTCGACCCATAGGAACGCAATACATATATACCGGACTTACTAGAATGTAAAATCTCATAGAATCTAAGACGCACGTTAATTTCTACATTCAATGGATTTTTTTATTTACTTTTTATTTTTTTGAAAAAATACAGTATACAGCTCGATACAAATTTTTACAGAACTGATCCAGTTGACATAAATTTGTTCAGTATTTATTACATAATAAATTTGTTCAGTATTTATTACATAATAAAGTTACATCGCTATCTTCCATAAACCGGAAATTTTTTCCACTTTTCATGTTTGGCTCTTCTAAATCAACACTGAATTCAATGCTCACATCTTCTCATTTAAGAGATAGAAACTTTACTATTGAACACATTCAAAATGCCAAAAAGAAACTACATTCACAAAGAATATTCCTTTTTAAAGATAATAAATTAAATTATTATCTATCATTTTTTTGTCCCGGTTTGGAAAAAAATAAATATAATAAGCCTTAATATACAGTATATACGAGTAAGCAATTAAGTGCTTCTGCAGGAGAGAGAGTGAGAGGCAATGATGTCAAAATTACACAACAGCTTTAGCCAATTACCGTGATGATTCATTCTTACTTCTAAGCACATGTGACCAGACCACCCCCGAAAAATTTCTGGAGTTTGTCGAAAGTCCTTATGCGATTGATCCTTCCAAAGCAGGGGTCGGCAACCTGCGGCTCGCAAGCCANAAGAGATATACTTGAATTTTAACATCATGTAAATTCATATATATGAATAAAAAATTATATAAAAACATTAATATTAAAGAACAATATTGTTATGTGCTGCCATCTGATAGTTATTTTTAGGATTAAATTTTCATTTAAATTATGGAAATACAGTACACATTTTAAAAAAATATGTTTTAAAGCGATTTTAAGATATTTTGACAGTTCATATACAATTTTAATAACTGAAGTTTTTGTTTTTTTTGGTTAAATATATCAACAAAAATATTCACTAACTTGAAGATACATCTTAAATTATTTATTGGAAAGCACAAATTAATAAAAGTATAGGAACAGAAGTGAAAAAAATGCAATAAATACTTTTTCGTGGAACACACTCTGACGTCAAAATACCTTCGCTCCATATTTCGTCACTGTTTGTCATGGATACTATTACAGTATCAGTACTTTTGAAACCAAGTGGAAAATAACAGCTGGTCATATTATTGCAATGATTTATCGAGTTATTATAATTATAACCTGGTTTTTCTAATTCGATGTCAATGTATATATAGTTTGGCACAAGATCTAACGTTGAATCAGACGAGAAGAAAAAATAATAAAAATCAGAACTGGCAATATCATAAGTTAATTTATTCTTTTCTACAAATAAACGTGCTCGTTTATTATTGCATCTAGAATTTGAGGTCAATGGAACGTGTTCTAAAGCCTCATGGCACACAAACGAATCGTTTGTTTCGTTAGAAAACACACCTTGGCTGCTGGATATGGAAGAAGTTTTATCGTCTGATTCATCTTCCGATTCCAAACTTTCTTCGCTCGAAAATGGCGCGTTTTTGTAAGAGTGAATGCATCGTTTTAGGGACGGTGTTCCTTTAATCACGGACATTATGGCACCGGGAAATCTAGAGCACATCTTCAAACTTATGGAGCTTCCTGTAGGTAGATAGAAGGCTCTGTACTCCATTTGGTTGACACTTATCGTAATTATTTCCTTCATATGGCGATTTATATGCATATTCGTACTTAACTGAGGTAATGATGGAAACAAATAAGCGTCTAAACTAGCGTTTGATGTAACTTTCTGCCCTTTGCACCAGATACTCGAGATTTTGTTTTTCAATGGAAACACATCGTACGAAAACACGGGTGATTTCATTGGCGTATACACTTTATGCTTCATGATGAGCGGAATGGAAAAAAACACCGCACCCAAGATGACAGTAATGATTGTTACTATAAACGGTCTTGCCGGATTTGACATTATTTAGAGGATAAACTTGGCTTACTTACATTAAAACTTTTACATATTCTTTCTATTGCTTTCAATTGTTTCTTTCTATCGAAGATATCATATTTATCGGCGCTTCCATTAGGACAAAGTTCATTGCGATATAACAGAAAGGTCTTCAAACAATTTATACAGTCTTATCATTAAAATAAATTTTGTAATTTTATGTCGTATTCCTTTCAAATATACATACATCTCATAGAATAAACTGAAATGTGTTTATCTAAAATATGTTATGTGTAAGCATGACCTGCATTTTAATTTGATTTGACAGTAGACGGCGAATTTTCAGTATTGTTTCTTTATCGCCATGGTGGCGCTGTAGTGAACGATAACCTAAAATGGCGGAGTGCTGTTAATCGTTGTTGATGATTGTTGGATTCGTTTAAAGTCATTTGTACAGTATATAATGGATGGTAATAAACTAGTTTTTGTGGCAGCTACGTCAGCAACGTACAATATAATTTTACAGCTATCGATGAGGATATTGACTTTTATCTTAAATGCATTTATTTTGCGTTATATTACTAAAGATGTTTTGGGTGTTATTAATGTACGATTGCTATTACTCTACACCACTCTACAGTTTTTGAATCGAGAGTCGTTCAGAAGAGCGTGTCTAAGTTCCAAACAAGCCACGTGGTCTCAAGTCATTAATATGACGTGGTGCATCGTTCCTTTATCTATTTTTTCCGGAATTATTTTTAGATACATATGGTTATATTGGTTACTCAAGCCTGAACATTTTGTACACGAATATGATGTTAGTGTGAATGTTATTGTGATATCTGTGATCATAGAGATGCTGGCAGAACCTATTTTCATTACAGCTCAATATCATGGATTTGTTCGACTTAGAGTTGTAGCAGAAGGTTTAGCTCTTGTTATAAGGAGTATTGTCATGGTGACTCTTGTTGTCCTTTCTCCTGAAAATGGAATATCTGCATTTTCCACTGGACAGTTTTTAGCTTCAGTTGTTTATACTTTGTTTTATTACTTTTATTTCTATATTCGTACATTGAAAATGTATAAGAATGATTCCTTTCCATTTTGTTCTATTAGAGATTTTTTTCCTAAATTTCTTGAAGAATCATTCATAGATTGGAATATTTTTGTACTTACTTGGAGTTTTCTAAAACAAACTATACTGAAGCAATTATTGACTGAAGGAGAAAAATATGTCATGTCGATATTTAACATTCTGAGTTTTGCTGAGCAAGGTGTATATGACGTTGTAAATAATTTGGGTTCTCTTGCTGCTAGATTTATCTTCCAGCCGATAGAAGAAAGTGGTTATTTGTATTTTGCACAGATGTTAAAGAGAGATGAGTCAATCAAGAATCAAAGAAATGAAATAGCAATTTGTGTAATGATATTTAAATATTTATTAAAATTAATGATAATTCTAGGTCTCATTATTCTAACTTTTGGTTACTCCTATGCTAAATTATTATTATATTTTTATGGAGGAAGCATGCTTGCTTCTGGTGTTGGTCCAACACTCTTACGTTGGCACTGTTTCTATGTATTGTTTTTAGCAGTTAATGGTATAACTGAATGTTTTGTATTTGCAGCAATGAATCAAAATTCAATTGATAAATATAATAGAAAAATGCTTCTGCTATCTTGCATATTTTTGATATCGTCATACTTTTTGACCAAACTTTTTGGTGGTACCGGATTTATTATGGCAAATTGCTTGAATATGACCTGCAGAATTTCCCATAGTATTTATTTTATCCATAATTATTTTCAAGACAGTACATTTCAGCCATTGGGGATCAATATTAAACCTTCTGTTATAATTGCTTTTATTGCATCTTTTTGTGTAACTTGTGTGTCAGAAAATTATCTATGTTGTTCTAGAACCTTAAATTGGATATTACATATTATAATTGGTGGATTATGTTTTTTATTTGTAATGTTTATAATAACAACAAAAGAAAAATCATTAGTTTTATTTTTGTACAAGTTATGGAAGAAAAAAAATATACTTGAAGATNTAAAATTTGTATATATAGTCTATTATATATGTAAAATAACATTGTTAACTGGTCAATGTTATTAACATAAACTAACACTGAGATACATTAGGTTTCTTTTTATCCTGCATTCCTAATGATGTAACATAAGTGTATGATGGCGGAGCACTGCATTGAGAATAAGATGGAGGTGGCGAAGAAATTAATTCTGATGGTAATCTAATATTGGGCCTAGAATACAGAGTTACTTCGGAACCTGCTAACAAAGGAATTTTAGGCGGTGCAGGAATAGTAGGAGTCCTACGTATATTTTCTCTAGTTATTTCAACGTATTTAACATTACTGACATACTTTGGCTTTTTGCAGAGCATTATAGTACATCCTATGCACAATAATACAGTAAGTGGTATTAAGACAAAAAGTAATATGAAGAAAAATACTCTGGGTTTACAGCTAGATATGACTGTATAAGACACAGCACCGGCATCGTTCTCTGGTTCTACTACTATGATAGCTCGATTATCTGATCCGAATGACAAAGAGACCTCACATCTAAAAGCACTTTTACAAATTGGAGGATTACTGTAAATGTCGTAAGTAGTTCTGTTAAGAAACACATGAATTTTAGTTTGGCTTTCATCAGAAGAAGAATGATAATCTTCGAGTGAAAATACATAAGTCTCTTTT
Source organism: Centruroides sculpturatus (assembly GCF_000671375.1). NCBI lineage: Eukaryota > Metazoa > Arthropoda > Arachnida > Scorpiones > Buthidae > Centruroides > Centruroides sculpturatus. The sequence goes on along the minus strand of NW_019384999.1, from coordinate 356,608 downwards.
TCGTCGACACTAAAAGATAATGCTGTAGAATCACAAGCTTTTGCACTAAATGGAATTTTGAAAGATTTAAAATGCTTGCATTCGCTTGGATACCAATTTCGAAAATTCTCATTAAATTTTTTCTTTGATTGATTTTTCCAAAATTTCTTAATATGATCACCAAAATCTTCGTCTTCGTCACTTTCTTCACTGGACGAATCCTCGGAACGAAATGAATGCGTTCTTCGTATTCGTAAGCAATCCTCCCATTTTTGAATACTTTTGAAAATCCGCATAAATATCCCATTTTTGTTTGTACAAGCTCTAATATCGACAGCAGAACCCGGAAGAAAGAAATACTGTAACTGACTTTCTTTACCGAAATGTAATTTTTTTGTAAAATTTAATCGATAATGACGATTAAAATTTCGCCGAATGGTAGGCTCTCCTGTAATACGATAAGTAGAAATAGGATGAGATGATGATACTTCTTGCCAGCCGCACCATACATTTGACAATCTATCCATAATTTTCATATCTGTTGATGCAATCCCAGTCCTATACTCTGGATGTTTAGACATTACAACAAAGAGAATAGTCAGTAGAACAAGAATTAGTATTAAACAAATGCAAATTCCTGCAGCTGGAGTTCTCCAACGACCCATCTAAAAATGAATATAAATATTTATGGATTAGGATTTATAACATAATTTTATCTTATATCTATTATATTTTAATCATTATGTATTCTAATAATTATTTACGAAGATTGATCGTTAAATAAGTCTCCTATCGCAGCATTCTGCGAAGTGCATGGATAGAAACTTGTAAACACCATCATTCAATAGACACAAGTACATAAGATAGAGGCCCCCACTAAGGCCCACCAAGTTTGAATTATTATTTTGACCAACCTCAATTTTTTCAAGAAAGAATTAAGTTATTATTTACAGTCTAGATGATAGCTTAGTCATTTCTTGGATAAGAAACTTGGTGTGCCATAGTGGGATCCCATCTTAGAATATAGCCTGTAGGCTACGTGTGAAGTCACTGTTCGTTTTGTTGCGTCATTGTGCAAAGTCAAGTTTAAATATGAACTCGTTTTCCTCATTCCGTAGAAAACAGCAATACTCTAAGGAGACGGCGAAGATGCTTAAAAACTTAAAGTTACAGATTAACCCGCACTCTCCTTACAACCCAGATTTGGCTCTATCAACACTATTAATCGAATGCCAAAATTCAAGTTTCTGTAGGGGGGGAATGGATCGAGGAAAAGCCATAAAGTTTTTGAACGTTTGGGAACAAATATATCACTCTAAATGTCGATTATGTGGAAAATGAATATGTAAGATTGAAATAAATGATTTTTGCCGTCTTTTGAAACTAATCGCATCATTCTAGTCCTTTACAAATTCATTTTATAAGAACGGATATTTTATTTACTAATCAACTTTCTTAAGAATTAAAAATTTATAAGGTTTTCTGTATCTTAATTTAAATATAAATAATTTTATGTAAGAAAATTAAATATGTTTAAAATTCGTAGCCATTTATGGTAAAATATGAATCAGGTATCACGAATAAATAATAATAATCTGTTTACTATAGAAATAGACGAGTCCTTCTGTATTAAACTCATCATTTTATAATGAAATAGAAAATTTATTTGCTCCACATGTATACCTTTTAACTAAATTTTTTTTCATTCAAATAAAGTAAAATACAAGAAAAATGTAATATAAAGTAAAAGAAAAGTATTAATAAACATTTTTTATAACTTAAACAACAAAACTTGCATGTAAGATTGTGATCTATTATTGACTGCGAGTAATTAAAATTTGTATATATAGTCTATTATATATGTAAAATAACATTGTTAACTGGTCAATGTTATTAACATAAACTAACACTGAGATACATTAGGTTTCTTTTTATCCTGCATTCCTAATGATGTAACATAAGTGTATGATGGCGGAGCACTGCATTGAGAATAAGATGGAGGTGGCGAAGAAATTAATTCTGATGGTAATCTAATATTGGGCCTAGAATACAGAGTTACTTCGGAACCTGCTAACAAAGGAATTTTAGGCGGTGCAGGAATAGTAGGAGTCCTACGTATATTTTCTCTAGTTATTTCAACGTATTTAACATTACTGACATACTTTGGCTTTTTGCAGAGCATTATAGTACATCCTATGCACAATAATACAGTAAGTGGTATTAAGACAAAAAGTAATATGAAGAAAAATACTCTGGGTTTACAGCTAGATATGACTGTATAAGACACAGCACCGGCATCGTTCTCTGGTTCTACTACTATGATAGCTCGATTATCTGATCCGAATGACAAAGAGACCTCACATCTAAAAGCACTTTTACAAATTGGAGGATTACTGTAAATGTCGTAAGTAGTTCTGTTAAGAAACACATGAATTTTNATAAAAATATTTATAACAATGTCTGAAATGTTATCAATTTAATACACCTAAGTACTCAATAAAGACTAAACGTAGTTAAAAACAAAAAAATCGTATCTAAAATAGTATAGGAGAATATCATAATTAGTTTTGTAACCTATTTAAATATACTACTAATAAAATTTTAATATATAATAATATTACTATTAATGAAATTATTACTAGTTAAATACCTGCTTATGAAAATAATATAAGTTGGTATTTATTGAATTTTTTACGAATAATTCCAAATATGTAACAATTCTTAATTATATAGTTTAATTATATAATTAGATATAGTCATATGAAGTGACTATATCTATTTATTCATGTGAATATATCTACTGTATATAAATGCACGGTCATACAAAGATTGGTTTAAAATATTGATACCGAGGAAACCTAAACTGCATGAAAACTAAATAGTCAAGTATACTGATACACTGCTCACTGTCAACTACATTCTTACATTATTTACAGATGAAACAATTTATTTTATTACTTTCGATGTTTCATTACTGCTTTTAAGTGGCGCATACAAATAATGTTTACTTTCTCGAAATATTAAAACACATTTTTGGGGAAATAATCAATTTTAAGTAGAAAAATTAATCGAATTAAAATTGATCTAAATTAATTTTTTTTAATTGATGTTATATAACGCTTACCATATTTGAATTGTTATTATGAAGTTTTTTAGAACGGTATAATTGTAGCTTAATTAATGTAAAAAATAACAATAATTTCCTGCTTAATTTGCTATTTATAAAGGGCCGCAATTAATTATTTGTACAGTATATAAAACACTATGTAATAAATTGTATACTTCGTGAATTAATGCTATTTATTATTATAAACAATTAGACTTATTAGTTATTTTTAATGTTTTTTCTCTGGATTAAATATCTAAATATTCCTCAATATTTAGTCATATTTTACGTCGGTTGCTTATTATTGTACTGAGCTTTGAAGAAAGTATTTAGCAAAATAGTATAATTGTATTCTTTAAAAAAGTCATTAAATTAAATTAATATTAGAAACGAATTACGATTTTGTATATTTACATTAGCAAAAATTTACACGCATAATAATAATAATAAAGTAATAAAATTTATTTATTATATCAGAATATTTTCTAGATAACATAAAACCTCTATAATATTTTCTCGATAATCTCTAAATTCAGAAAAAAATTTTCTAATCGTCCGCTTGAATTAATATATATAATTTAATGCATTAATAAATGTTATAAGTAAGAATCTTAATTGAATAAAAGCGATAAATGAATTCTAATTTAATAGAGATTTTATGAAGATTAATAATAAAACATCATTTCTTTTTTTATGCGTAAAGAAGGAAATTAAAATTTACTTTAAGGAACAACTTACTGTTGTTATCCAGTTGACGGAAGAGACGATTCCCTATTGCAACCTCCCTATATCTGCGTCATTGTCATTGGCATATCTTATCGAAAAATAAAATCTCTAAACCCGATTAATAATAATTATTATTATAAAAAAATACGAAGATAAATTTAAAATGATGTAATAAACTTAAATAACTATAATTTAATTTCCAAATAATATATTCAAAATAAATATATTAAATAATTAAAAATCAAGAGTACTTTGTCCCGTCGTTTCCGTTGTCATGGAAATAACGCGATTTGATGACGTCAAAGTAAAGTACACAGAATAATAAGCTCATAACTGCTTTTAATAGACTTTATTACTAAATTTCCTTTTATATTAGTATATTATTATTAAAATAAAAACGAGCATGGAAGTGTACGACTGCTATTACTACTACTTCTAGTGTTAGTATACTGTTCCTATTTTAAAAATAAGACTTCCATCAGTTATAGTCTTTTAAATATTTTTAGCTTTTAAAATTGCTTTATTTTATATATTAGAAATTAAAATCGTTTAATCACAAATATTTATCGTTGTATTTATTTTATTCCTGTTTTTTTCTTATTCTGCTCTATTGCAAATAGTGCATAGTAACATGAGATAGATAACAGAATGCAAAACACTCGTCAAATATTTTCATCTATAAAAAAATTTATATTAGGTTATAGTAAATTTTAAAATATAATAATATTGTTACTATAATTTATTAAACAATTACAGTTTGCATAAAATTTCTCTTTATCANTAAGGCTTCGGGAGAACGAAACTAAGAGCGTTGTCTTCGCCTCCAATTGGTGTCTTCTTTCTTCGCCTATGCAGGCTTTGAAGAATCGGGAAAAACAATCTTCTTTGCTTACCGTTTATGTGTTCTGTGTTTGCTCTACGCAGGCTTAACGTGTATCGTGTCTATAATGATGTCGTAATACACATGAATATCCGAACAGGACGAATAGCAAACTGTGCGAAGGTTGCATCAAATCGACTTTTTTCTGTTTGTAATGCGTACCCCAGTTTTTTGAGACTAGAAAAGTCAAAAGAAAAAAAGAAAAAGAAAAAGTGCGCACAAGAAGCGAGTAAAGGCGGTACATCTAATTATGTAAAAAGTAATATTTAATTATAAATTTTAAAAACAAGTGATAAAATCTTAAATGTCATTAAATTTAAGCTGCGATTAGTCGTTAGTCAACAAATAAATTAATCTTTGTTAAAGGCAAACACTATATAAATGGAAGAAAATTAACATGTTAGCAAATTAATTATTAAATAAATAATTGATGAGTGGGTGAATTTTTTTAAATATTGGTTTTGGTGGCTTAAGTTTTATAAAAGAATTAAACTGCATTTTAACGTGAAAATTGTTGTTTTTATTACATTATACATGCTTAATAATTCAATAGTTAACATTAATATTCAACCCAAATACCTGAAATTAACTGTGTTAGGCAAAATTATTGATTGGAGCGTATTGGAGCGTATTGACTAACCGATCGATACCAACTCAGTAGGAAAATCTAAATATAATTTATTATTAAAAGAAAGTTTGTTAAATTTGTCTAACAAAAAAAAGTTATGTAAGCATAATATACATTCATGAATGTATTCGCTTTATATTCATAAAACTTCATATTAGCTTAAATAATTAATGTCTGAACAAACATGTGACGTGACAGAATAATCGAAGTATTTTATTTTTAACAAGAACAACTATTATTGTAATATTTACTTGCATTTTAATTAAGCTTATGAAAAATAATCTATAATTTACTATGAATTATAATAATGGCAAATTTAAATTTTAAAATGTTTAGCAGGGACTATTAATTTTGGATTAATTTACAATGAATAATTTATTCATTTTTGTTATTAAAAATTTCTGTAAAAGACTGTTTACGCTTAGATTTAATTAAATATTAAACTATTTGAAAGAAAAGAAAAAATTTATATAATTTATTAATAATTTTTTGTTTCTGTTCAGTATTTATGAAGTCTAATATATTATTTAGAAGGAGGGTATCTGCCTTTCGGCATTGTGTACGTATTTTTGAAATAAATAAAAATAAAATATAATTTTAAAAGTTTATATGTAAAAGTTCATATTAAAGTTTATCATTGATATTGATGATCAAAGATATCAATTGTCTTGTGACATTTTCTTTTATATATGCAATAAATAAATAAATAATAAGCTGAATGATATTCATCACGGTTATATTCATTTTTTATCACGCATTTTTATTGCGGTTTTACCAATTACAGTTTATAAACAGATAATTCTTATTTTAAATATAATTTTATTTATATTTAAATTATCAAATATCCCGAAAACTTAATTCAATTATCAATATCTTATTTTCTACTGAAAATATCCAGTTATTTATTAAAATGAATATATAAATTTTAATTTATTATTTGAATAATGAACTCGACACAATAATTGTACATTTATATTACTTATTACTTAAAATATTATCTTCAATTATTGCTTTCCCGGCTGTTATACAGAGGGAAAGTATGGCGAGCTAGCAAAAAATGACCCTCTCCAGATTTTTACATTTTTGGACTTAAAACACCTTGAAACGTTGAGAAGTGCAAAAAAAAATCGACGGTAATTTCTGTGTATATGGATGTTAATTAATGTGTGTGTGTGCGCGCGCGTATGTGTTTACCCTGTTTGAAGCTTAATAACTCCTGTGCTTTTTGTCGAAAATTTCTGAAATTATGCAGGGAAGTTTGTTTATTAGGGAGATTGATGATTATTAGGGTGATTAAAGGTCGAAGGGGTGGAGAGATAATAGGGGTCGTTTATGTCTCCAGTAGAGTTGGAATTAATAACGATTTTACTCATTATTACTCTTTACAATTTTTTTTTTTTTTTATAAAACTCATCCCTACCCTCAAAATTAAGCTTTTTGCCATTTTATAATACTGTTAAAAATATAAAAAGTTTTTAATAATAAAATATTATAACAGATGGCGCTACAAAAATTTTAAATGTTGCCGGGAAAGTTGAGTAACTCGTTGCTATTTTATTTTAATATAGTGATGTAATGTAATTGCATCACCATATGTAATGTAATTCACTATATTTGTTATTTTGTTTTTTGTAATTGGCTATTTAAAATAAAAATGTTTCGTTCAATGAAATTTTGTGTTAATTGTATGTTTCCTAATTACATATTGCAACATGTAATAAATAGGATATGCTAAGCATTGTACAAATTAAAAGTTAGATAATTTTAGAAATTTATTCATTATGTAGGCTATTATTTCGAATAAATTACATTTGTAATTATATTGATTTACATACTTTTTTTAGTCATTGTCTTCATAGCAAGTCAACAATTTTGCTATTAAGATAATATTATTCTATCAAACACGTAGTCATAATTCTCTAGCCAACCATAATACGATAAATCAATTTAAAAAGTAGTTCGTTCTAAATAAATATTTATTTTATCAAATATTGCAAATTTCTATCTTTAAAATTAAATTATTCTGTAATAAATACTAAATCAAATTCACAACCAGAATTTCTTTCCTATAAATCGGGGGAAAGAACGTTGACATTAACAAGCCATATAAGTCGTTCAAAGTGAGTGGTTTGTCACTTTTCATCTATACTGTATTGAGAAATTTAATTCTGAAGTTAATTACGATTTAAAAATTACTGAGAATTTATTGTTATGTGCTTTTATCTGTGAGTAACATACATATTATATATTCCTGTTTTTTACAACGAATACAGTATGTATATCAGGAGCGCTCCTACATTGGGGCATTTGAAGCACGTGCCCCCTTTTCCTAATCCCCAAGAGGTCCCGAAGCAACAGAAAATTCGTGACGTCTAGCGTATTATGCAAATTTAAAAGAAACTAACGAACGATATCTGTCCATTGACCCATGCAACTCCGTCGTATGTTGATCAAAGCCCCATTCCTTGTTTTCAATGCCAAGTTAGCTCTGACTGCAACCAGCGCAACCTTATGGGAGCGCTGATCCGAAGTTGAATCATAGAGTTTGAAGCTCGTTGCGTAATGTACCATGCCCTTCTTTATAGCTTGTGCCCCCTTTTTCAGTCTGTGGGCGCCGCTGAAGGAAATAATGCTATCAAGAACTGAAACTGAGCAGCAACGTATTCTTTTGAAAAAAAGTGACTTATACCACTCACTTTCAACGGCTTAGATGTTGGTTCACGGTAAACCTGAATACTTGTAGAGTAGATTGAAAATCACCATCATGACTTAAAAGAATTAACACTTAGACAAAATTTAAAGCGATTTACACCAAAGTTATAATATTTAATTCTCTAAACTTTAATTTTAATACTTTTGTTTTTCCTACTTGTATTGGTTTATTTTCCTTCCTTCTTATATTAAATTCAAAGAAAACATGCAACTCTTCGCTTGCCCTTCGTCGTTTCCAGACGAATGACAATCCAGAACTCACCACGTGGAGGTGGCTGAGTCAGAGTTCCATCAAGAGTTGGAAAGAATGTAATTATTATGCCTATTATGGATTCACACGTGACTAACATCACTTATCGAGTTTCATTCGTACTAACTCACACTAAAAAAACATTTATAAATATTTCTGAATTTCGAAACTTGCCGTATCTAAGTGATAATAAAACAAATGCACAAATATTACTAATAAAATATAATTCATTTCGTACTCCTAACGACCCTATTCAAAATAAAGAAAAAAACCACAAAACTCACGAGACATTGATACGATCGCATTGGCCAGAAATCGGGAAGAAGGAAACGGACATCTTTGCCTCACCTTGGATATTTGGTTTCTATCTTCGGTGTATTAAGGCTTCGGGAGAACGAAACTAAGAGCGTTGTCTTCGCCTCCAATTGGTGTCTTCTTTCTTCGCCTATGCAGGCTTTGAAGAATCGGGAAAAACAATCTTCTTTGCTTACCGTTTATGTGTTCTGTGTTTGCTCTACGCAGGCTTAACGTGTATCGTGTCTATAATGATGTCGTAATACACATGAATATCCGAACAGGACGAATAAAAATATCCAGTTATTTATTAAAATGAATATATAAATTTTAATTTATTATTTGAATAATGAACTCGACACAATAATTGTACATTTATATTACTTATTACTTAAAATATTATCTTCAATTATTGCTTTCCCGGCTGTTATACAGAGGGAAAGTATGGCGAGCTAGCAAAAAATGACCCTCTCCAGATTTTTACATTTTTGGACTTAAAACACCTTGAAACGTTGAGAAGTGCAAAAAAAAATCGACGGTAATTTCTGTGTATATGGATGTTAATTAATGTGTGTGTGTGCGCGCGCGTATGTGTTTACCCTGTTTGAAGCTTAATAACTCCTGTGCTTTTTGTCGAAAATTTCTGAAATTATGCAGGGAAGTTTGTTTATTAGGGAGATTGATGATTATTAGGGTGATTAAAGGTCGAAGGGGTGGAGAGATAATAGGGGTCGTTTATGTCTCCAGTAGAGTTGGAATTAATAACGATTTTACTCATTATTACTCTTTACAATTTTTTTTTTTTTTTATAAAACTCATCCCTACCCTCAAAATTAAGCTTTTTGCCATTTTATAATACTGTTAAAAATATAAAAAGTTTTTAATAATAAAATATTATAACAGATGGCGCTACAAAAATTTTAAATGTTGCCGGGAAAGTTGAGTAACTCGTTGCTATTTTATTTTAATATAGTGATGTAATGTAATTGCATCACCATATGTAATGTAATTCACTATATTTGTTATTTTGTTTTTTGTAATTGGCTATTTAAAATAAAAATGTTTCGTTCAATGAAATTTTGTGTTAATTGTATGTTTCCTAATTACATATTGCAACATGTAATAAATAGGATATGCTAAGCATTGTACAAATTAAAAGTTAGATAATTTTAGAAATTTATTCATTATGTAGGCTATTATTTCGAATAAATTACATTTGTAATTATATTGATTTACATACTTTTTTTAGTCATTGTCTTCATAGCAAGTCAACAATTTTGCTATTAAGATAATATTATTCTATCAAACACGTAGTCATAATTCTCTAGCCAACCATAATACGATAAATCAATTTAAAAAGTAGTTCGTTCTAAATAAATATTTATTTTATCAAATATTGCAAATTTCTATCTTTAAAATTAAATTATTCTGTAATAAATACTAAATCAAATTCACAACCAGAATTTCTTTCCTATAAATCGGGGGAAAGAACGTTGACATTAACAAGCCATATAAGTCGTTCAAAGTGAGTGGTTTGTCACTTTTCATCTATACTGTATTGAGAAATTTAATTCTGAAGTTAATTACGATTTAAAAATTACTGAGAATTTATTGTTATGTGCTTTTATCTGTGAGTAACATACATATTATATATTCCTGTTTTTTACAACGAATACAGTATGTATATCAGGAGCGCTCCTACATTGGGGCATTTGAAGCACGTGCCCCCTTTTCCTAATCCCCAAGAGGTCCCGAAGCAACAGAAAATTCGTGACGTCTAGCGTATTATGCAAATTTAAAAGAAACTAACGAACGATATCTGTCCATTGACCCATGCAACTCCGTCGTATGTTGATCAAAGCCCCATTCCTTGTTTTCAATGCCAAGTTAGCTCTGACTGCAACCAGCGCAACCTTATGGGAGCGCTGATCCGAAGTTGAATCATAGAGTTTGAAGCTCGTTGCGTAATGTACCATGCCCTTCTTTATAGCTTGTGCCCCCTTTTTCAGTCTGTGGGCGCCGCTGAAGGAAATAATGCTATCAAGAACTGAAACTGAGCAGCAACGTATTCTTTTGAAAAAAAGTGACTTATACCACTCACTTTCAACGGCTTAGATGTTGGTTCACGGTAAACCTGAATACTTGTAGAGTAGATTGAAAATCACCATCATGACTTAAAAGAATTAACACTTAGACAAAATTTAAAGCGATTTACACCAAAGTTATAATATTTAATTCTCTAAACTTTAATTTTAATACTTTTGTTTTTCCTACTTGTATTGGTTTATTTTCCTTCCTTCTTATATTAAATTCAAAGAAAACATGCAACTCTTCGCTTGCCCTTCGTCGTTTCCAGACGAATGACAATCCAGAACTCACCACGTGGAGGTGGCTGAGTCAGAGTTCCATCAAGAGTTGGAAAGAATGTAATTATTATGCCTATTATGGATTCACACGTGACTAACATCACTTATCGAGTTTCATTCGTACTAACTCACACTAAAAAAACATTTATAAATATTTCTGAATTTCGAAACTTGCCGTATCTAAGTGATAATAAAACAAATGCACAAATATTACTAATAAAATATAATTCATTTCGTACTCCTAACGACCCTATTCAAAATAAAGAAAAAAACCACAAAACTCACGAGACATTGATACGATCGCATTGGCCAGAAATCGGGAAGAAGGAAACGGACATCTTTGCCTCACCTTGGATATTTGGTTTCTATCTTCGGTGTATTAAGGCTTCGGGAGAACGAAACTAAGAGCGTTGTCTTCGCCTCCAATTGGTGTCTTCTTTCTTCGCCTATGCAGGCTTTGAAGAATCGGGAAAAACAATCTTCTTTGCTTACCGTTTATGTGTTCTGTGTTTGCTCTACGCAGGCTTAACGTGTATCGTGTCTATAATGATGTCGTAATACACATGAATATCCGAACAGGACGAATAGCAAACTGTGCGAAGGTTGCATCAAATCGACTTTTTTCTGTTTGTAATGCGTACCCCAGTTTTTTGAGACTAGAAAAGTCAAAAGAAAAAAAGAAAAAGAAAAAGTGCGCACAAGAAGCGAGTAAAGGCGGTACATCTAATTATGTAAAAAGTAATATTTAATTATAAATTTTAAAGATACAATAAGTGCAATGTACATATATAATTTTAATGTAATAAAAGAAATTCTGTTACAAAAGAAAGTTTCAACAAGTAGAAAAAATAACTTTTATTATTTTAAACTTAATCATAATTTTTTATAAGGATTAGGAACATAAAAAATTGTTTTTGACAAAATTATTTTCCTAGTTTTAAGTAAATAATATCTTTTTCTGTATCTGAGTATAAAACATTTCAAGAATAGGCCTATATAAGTTTTTATAATTAAAATAACTTATGCAATTTGCGGTTTAAAAGATATGGTTTGACAATAGAACTAATGAATGCTCGAACATGAAAAACTATATACGGTAGGCCTATATAGAAATCAAATACACAGAATTTACAGAAATAATCTTGTAAAAATTATATTTTTGTTAAATTACAAAAATAGACAAAATCGGTTTTATTTGAAAAGTAATAAATTTCATTTAAATTTCAACTTTAAACGTAGAAATTCAAACGATAGATACAATATTCTGGATTCATCTTACTTAAATTAAAAGCGGTTTATAAATCATAATAAATGTAATGTTACCACCAGGGCTGTAGAGTCGCGTAAAAATCTACCGACACCAACTCCGACTTTTCCTTACCATCCGACTCCGACCAGGGGCGGACTTGTTACCGAAAGAGACCCGAAAATTCTGATGTCATCACGTGACCTCAAAATAAAAGATTCAATAAATAGAGTTCTAATAAAGATAAAACGTAGAAACCTTTTATTCCAAAACTAAAAGACTTCTCTAAGTAATATTTAAATATGTATTCGATAATTTTTACTTATCTTATATATAACAGAGGAAACGTGTAGCGCTCGGTCAAAAAAATGACCTCTCCCAAATTTTTACATTTTTGGATTCAGGACATCTTGAAATTTTGAGATATACAAAAGATTTGAGGTTTTTTCTATATGTGTGGATTTTAGACTGTGTATGTGGGGCACGATTTTGTTCACTCTGTTTGAAGCCTAATAATTTCTGTGGTCAGAGTGGTCAGAATCGGAGTCAGATGGTTTAACACAGGAGTAGGTTATTAAGTGTCAAAGTGGTTGAACTAAATCATGTCCTCATATACATTCTAACATCTTAGGCGAGAACATCTTAACGGGTTTTACTATACTATTATAAAATGGCAAAAAAGCTTACTTTGAGGGTAAAGACGAGTTTTATTATTATTATTTTTTAATTTTGAACGCTAATAACGAGTAAAATATTCATTAAGAGATATGACACATGACCACTTTTATGTATTCACCCTGTCTACCTTTAATTAAGAACCGAAATTTAATAGTATTAATGCCCCTTTATACGCAAGCTACAGTGCCACATTTCGTTTCTTAAACTTTACCCATTCTGAGATATTGTTTAATATCTCAGAACAGAAAATAAAGAAATTAAACAAATTAGATGCCAACACACACGCGCGCGAAGTTTTCCCCTCTACTGACTTTTTTGAGGGGTTCGGGAGGTCTCCAAACGCGTAGATTTGCAAAATAAAAAAAAAATAAAAAACTTGGAGGGTCAAATTTGACACGATTCCAATACTTTTCCGTTTTAAATACATAACAAATTGGTAAGTAAAAAGGAGTCGGAATCGGCGGATTTTTTGACGACTCCGACTCCGACTCCGGCTAAAACACCAAAACTCCACGACTCCGACTCTGATTCCACAGCCCTGGTTACCACGTAATTAAAGCACTTAAAAACTTCTGATTGCTATTGTTTTTACCGTAAGCGTATAGCTGGATACCGGTATTTTGCTTTGGCATTCAAATCATGTCAAATAATCAACCGATGATAATCGTTTCTTATATTCTAGAACCTTGCTGTGTTCCAACTTCTGAGTATGTAGGACCTTTATTGAGTGCGTTGTTAAGGTGTCCCCTTGTGTCTTAATATAAACGAAAATAAAGATCAGAGTGGAGGGTATACGGAAAAATAGGATCGAATTAAAATTACCGTCAATTTCCACTTAACGATGCAGTATTACATAGATAACCCACATTCTGTGTCTGGGATGTGTAGTTAGCTTCGAATTAACGCAGTTCGACTTAGCTAGGTTTTACTATAGCCTACCTAATAACGACATACAAAAACAAGCAGATATCTCTTAAACTTACACAGAACATACCATACCTATTTATTATGATATTTAAACTATGACTACAGAAATCATATTTTCGTTATAATCTGATAAATTACTATAATTTAACGTTAATGTTTAAAAATCTCACATTTTAAACGAAATCTAAATCTAAAATCATAAATATGTTTCAATTTAATATTTTAATATCTCGAGTTATTTCAGTTTGATTTCTTATAAATCAAAAATAATAATTTACTTACTTACCGATGTTTACTTATTATCAAAATTCTTTCAGAAAATCTCAAGAAAAGGAGAAAACAACCGAAAAAATTTTTCTTTTCAAGATGGCGACCGACAATAGAAAAATCGAACAATACAGTGGTAACTCAGGATACGAACGCCCCAACATACGAAATTTTCAGGATACGACATGAAATTCGAACATATTTTTGCTCCACGATACGAACAAAAACTCACCATACGACGTTACATTAGTTCGCAGCGCCATTTTTTATTCACTTCTGTTCATTGGTCTCAGTCCGCGCGTTTGCCTTGTCGTGGAAGGATCTCGCTCGATAAAGGAAATCTTGAGGTATTATCAGAAAGTGACTGATTTTATTGAAAAGAAACATCCCGAAAAGGTTCACACTGGCCGTATTGCTGCTCGGAGTAATGACATTTGCCTAAGTCATTTTAGAAACATTTTAAAAAGTAGGCAAAGCCAAACCTCTTTGGATAGATATTTTACCAAGCGACCTCTATCCAGTGAAAGTGCTGGTGGAAGTGAAGGAAAGAAAGCAAAAAGCAGTGAATAAAAATTTAAAAATATATATATAAAACAACACTAATTTTTTTTTATCATTTCTGTTATTTTTAAGTTATCGTTACATTACGTTATGTAAAGTACGTTAACTTTTAGTATCATTTCCCTTCTCCCTCTCCTCCGCCACCAGTTTACATCTCCACCGTCGTCTATCTTCAAAAGTAAAGTGCAAAATAAAACTACATTTTTAAAAATCAATTATTATTCTATTATGGTTATTTATACATTTACAACTACAAAACGCATTTTTCAGTGTTTTCCTTACTATAGTTATTATTATTATTTTTTAATGCACAGTAGGCCTACTACTTAACTTTAATTTGAGTGTGTTTTTCGTGTTGGAACGAATTATTTAGTTTTACATGTAATCGTATGGGGAAAAATGACTCACCTTACGACATTTTCATGGTACGATCTGTTTCGGAACGGATTAATTTCGTATCCTGAGGTACCACTGTATTCAAAAAATCGTTACTTTCAAACGTTTGACATTCCGACAAATGCGTTACTGTTACTTCAAAGCATTAATCGATTTAAAATATTCACTTAGCAATTACCATAACCCCATTTTTCTAATAAATAAAATTATAAAAATGAAATTTACAGATTTCAAATACTTTCATTTATTCTAAAGTAATATTATCTTATATATTTTGGAAAGTTGAAACAAGAATTTGTATTTTCACATATACAAACACGTTTTCGTTTAATTCATTGAATTTTTGCATATTATATGTAAGTAATCTTTACTCTTCATTATATCAACATTTTTTATGTTATTTAATGTTTCCTTACTCTCTCTAAGAAATCCTGGATTTCCGAAGCCAAGTTTAGCTTATTAGACGAATATAAAATCCGAAAATTTATTAAAATTATTTAACTTTATAAAGATATAGAATTCAATACATTCAATTCTGTTGCCGAATTCAATTGCCGAAAACTCCGTATAAGAAAAAATATAGAGAAATGAAAGATTGGTTCCAGTTCCTAAAAAGCAATAAAAGTAATATGATAAAACAATTAATACAATAGGCTGTTTTTAAATAAAATATTTCAATTTTAGTTAATAAATCAGAGGAGGAACAATTGTAACTTATTTATCAGCAAAATTTAATAAATTTAAATTACTCGCATAAATTTAATTTTTTTATTCGAATTTTTCAATTAAACAGGAAAATACTTCTAGCTTTCAACGCCAAAATGACATACAAAAACTATTCGTTGTCGAAAGGCATCGAAAGAAACGCAATCATCCAAATAATTTAATTACATTTTTCTGGCTGTTTCGATTGCGGTATAAAGTCGGAATAAAAGACTAATCGTCGCTACTCGCCTCCAAATAAGTCGTAAAAAATAGGCAAGTCTTAAAATTTACTTGAGAGTGTGTAACACCTAAAATGCAAATTTAAGAATTCTTTTCTTTTCTTTTCTTTTCTTTTCTTTTCTTTTTTTAAAAGGAGCAATTTTTCTGGAGAAGGTTTCAATATTTTTTCTTAGAATTAAAATCAAATCAACGGCCGAATAGCGGTGTCAGTCTACTGCTCTGGTCAGACGTGTGCCGGTTAAAAAATTATCGCCGACATGGCACACTATAAGCACTCACGTTTCCCATTTAAAAAATACTTTATATTTAAAAAGTGATAAACTATAAAATAATAATGCATACAAATAATAATCTTCTTGTATTTTTTAAAAGTTTTTTCTGCCCTGTGGTCACCTAGAGGGCTTTTTTCACAAGCCTATTATGGATTCAGCCAAGGATTCGGCCCTCTAATGAGGAACGGAGCCCGACGTATCCGGGCGAGCTTCTCCCGAAATATTCCTGGGGTTTTTCGATCCCGAGTCTCCATAGCGACAGGCTGTTACTTTAGCTCTCGGCCATACGGCTGTCATTTATTTTTATGTATAATATGTAAAACATTAAAAGAAAATTAATTCTAATTAATGGGAAAATAGGAGACATGAATGGTCCTAAACGTTTTTCCAGTACTGCAGTGTTATAAAAATAAAAAAGAAGAAGCAGTTTTTAACTCTAACTGTATCTTCCCCAAAAGGAGAAGAATTCAGACTCTGTTGTAGATAATAATAAAATATGCATTTTATACTTAGGAAGCCGTTTTCGTTGTCTGCGGACGTTGCCGACAACGAAATCAGCGTGGCTCAATTTTCGATGGCGGTCACTAAACTAGGGAAAGTTGGCGGCTATGTGGCGACGTACTGTACAGTACAGTACGTGTCTGCTTCTGGCCCATCGCTTCCGACATCTGATCCAGAAGCGATACGCCAATTTAAAATAAATAATATATATATATATATATATATATATATATATATATT
>NW_019384999.1:331652-338885 GCF_000671375.1 Centruroides sculpturatus | reverse complement strand
GGCCGCATAGTTCGCTTACCGCTTAATCCGCTGTTGAGGTATACAACACATATGCGTACCACTACCAACTTCCTTAATCGAAAAACCAACAATGAATATATATATTATTTATTTTAAATTGTTTCCGGGGGATAGCTTTAGATGTAGTAAACATAATTAATTTACAGCATGTTGCATTAATAATGCACTTTCGGCTAACCAATTAAGAAAATTAAACAAAAATTGTAGTTTAATAAAAATTTAATGAAAAAATTAAAATATTAAAAATATTGTTAAAGGACTAATAAACATTTTATTTTTGTCGCACAATTAGTCAAATTTCACAGTAAAGCAGATGGCGTTAATTGTCAATCACTTGACTTGATAACGAGCAGACGACAAAAAAAGAAAAAACACGGAGTAAAATTTCTCTTTATAAAAATGATGAAATGGAGAATTGCAAGAACGAATCATTCTATTGAGTAAGTCATTTATTTGAGTTTTAAAATGACTTTTAAAATATTTATTATGGTTACAGAAGTTATTACACATTTAATTTAATTATGATTGGTTAAGATATAAATTGAGTTTCACAAATGTTGATCATTTCAGTTATTAATCTTCAAATATAAAACTTTTATTCAGTTTAGAAAATTTGTAAATGACGGTAACAAGACATTTATATATTTTTAGATTAAAAGGTTTTAGCTATATAACTTATATAGTATATTTCAAGCTATAGTATAGCCTACTCTATATGCTTGAAACATACTGTAAACTATATAGTATACATTATGTTTCTATATATATAAATATATATAGGACTATAAACTTAATATTTATAGTATGTAGTATAGATATTATTATGTACTGTATATAGTTTCAGAATATATACAGTATGTAGTATACTGTAAAGTTACTATACATTAACTGTACAGTATGTTTCAAGCAATTTATAATGAAAATAACGGTTATAACTTTGCTATTGATTTAAATTGATGTTAGCTAATAAAATATTGTTTTAAATTTTCAGAAGTTATCATTTTTTTTGAATGGCATAACTTTGCCTTAACATTTAAGTCATGCCTATTGAATTCTGTAGAAATTATTTCAGAAAATAAACATTTCAAATTAGTTAAAACGCAGAAATAATTTTTTTTTAAAAACTCAACTGCAAGCAAATGAATTGTTTTTTAAATATATTTTTATTTCATATAATATCTGGAATTTATTTAAGTTTAGAAGCTTTCTATTCTACCGATGGAATTTTTAAGTAAAATATATAAAATTATGATTATTTTCTGTCGTCTGTTTAATCACGTAGGTGTCTTAGATCATTCACCTTCTCCCACGGATGAAAATTGACATATCTGGAAAGATCATTGAATACATTTTACCAGATAGACATATAAGGTAGAAAAATATTCACGTAAAAACATTCGATTTAAAATGTTTTTTAGCTCAGAAGTGAAATCAAGTTTAGATTTGTTGGATAGTATCTTAGCGGAATATGAACAGGACGATGATAAAGTAGCATCTTCATTTACATCTTGGATAACATCTGATGATAATGAGTAAGATACAAACAGGATTTTTAAGTATATTAAAATTAAATTAAAACATTTTAGAGCATAAATTTTTATTTGCAGAACAGAAAATCTTTCACACAGTTGGCAATCGAAAAAGCCGGACAAAGTAATAAATTATCGACATTCTTTACCGAGTGACGTACGTATTTCTTTCAAAAGTTATATTACCTATGATATAATGTGTTTTTAAGTCGAATGACATTAACATTCGTTTATTTAATTTAAAATATTTGAAAACACTCTGATCAAACTAATATAGAGATTATTGATAACTGTCTCGACATATAGCCTTGACATATTCGTTAAACAGAGGATATCCGTCAGCTTATGATAGAAATTCGAGGAAATTTTCTGTTTCTTTCCTCCCCGTAAGGAATTGTTTATTAAGCTGATATCATAAATGAACACGATCAAATTTCTCCGTTAATTAGCTAATTCGAAAATCTAGATTCCAATTTAATAAAATTATAAACAATTTATAAAACTTCATTCTTCTAACTAATGATTATATTTATTAATTTACTTTTTAATTACTAAATTTCGAAGCATTTAGAAATAGATTAATGGCATTAATGTAATTTAAAATATCACATTTTTATCTTATATATTTATACACGTATAAACTTCAAAAATTTAAAAATTAAATATTAATTAATCGAATAAATTTGATATTATGATAGTGTTATAGTAACTATTTTAAAATTTTTATATTGAAAACTAAAACTTTGAATACTTTTTGCAAAACTGTTTTCTATAAATTACAATAATGTTTACTTTATTACAATAATTTATTGTGATAAATTAAATGTTTATTACGGAAAAAATCGGTTATAATATTTTTTCTTAATTCTTCAATAATCTTTCTTTTAAAGTTTGAATCGTCCCTACACTATATGAAATTAAGTCCTGAAAGAGATAATGCCCATTTGATAAAATTTTAAATGGAGATACATTTAATTTCATACAGACTGATTATAAAATTGGGTATTATATAAACTTGCATTTAATGCAAAATAAAAATAAATAAGTGTTCGCATATTTTTGGAAATAATTAGTTTTAGAACTGGATTATTCATATTATGTATGTATCCAAAAATTTTAAATTTAATTTTTTAAATTAAAAGTTATAAAATAAAATCGCCTATCAAATTGCATCAAAGGCATTAAACTATCTTTAGCTATAAAAGATTAGCTGTAAAGATGCCTTCTTTAAACATATGTGGAGTAGCCTACTATTTTAATTTTACTTCGGAGCTTTCAATCTTTTCGTTAATTTGACGGCCAGATATCGGAGCGGTTAAGGTGGTAGCCTATCGCTCTGGGAATCTGGATGAGTCGAAAAATTCCACGAATTTTCAGGGGATAGTCCAGTGGTTCTCAAAGCGGGTGCCGCGGCACCTTAGGGTGCCGCAAGAACGCCACAAGGGTGCCGCGAAATTTTTAAATAATTAAATTAAAATTACTTAAAATAATTGAATTAAAGTATTAAATTAAATAAATAATTAAAAGATACCTTTATAATAATAACTTTTGTTTTGAATGCTTTTGTGTTGTTTGGAAATAAACTTACTTTAATAAAAAACTTTTATTTTTTCAAAGTCTTCTCATCCTTCATATCTTTACTAACCGTAAAAAGCAAAATAATAAATAATAATAATAGGGGTGCCGTGAATTTTGTTTAATAATTTCAAGTGTGCCACCTGACAAAAAAGTTTGAGAAACACTGGGATAGTCCGTCCGGATATGTCGGGCCTCGTCCCTCACTACCCGCCCGCCCCATTGTGGGCATAGCCGAACCCATAATGGGCTTGCTAAAAAGGCCCTCTTAGTGTTCACAAGGCGGAAAGAGTAAAAAGATATTTTTATTAAGGTTTGTCGTTACGCAGAAAAAAAAATTAAAATATAGTCTGGTAAACAGTGATTAACTTTATAATCAAACACCAAACACTTGCTGAGCTTATAGTGGAAATACTTGTGAAGATAGTGATTAACTTTTATAAAGACGATTGTATAGTGATTAATTTTATTTTTATACTGTATTTTTAAAATGAAATGTCCGTCCCAGAGTTTTTAATGAAAACATTTCTTCACTTTCTCAATTCGTACTATTTTCGATGGGGGTGTGAAGAATCAGGATTTGAATCTAGTTTGAACTGTTAAATCAAGTCTTAATTTTTCTCGGTTAGCTCAGATATTATCACCCATAATTCCATTAGTTCTGTTACTAATATAATTATCTGTTTTTATATCGTCATGACTAGATGCACAGATAGACACTGGGCATTTCTACATCATCTTTGTGAATAAAGATGATAAAGATAAAGATTTCTACATCATCTTTATTCACAAAGATGATGTAGAAATGTCCAATGTCTATCTATGCACCTAGTCGTGACGATAAAAACAGATAAAAGAAGACACCGTTTCAGAATACACAATACAATTATCATCAGACAGCATCATTTATACTTATTACTACTGATATCACTAATTCTTTGTAATACCGTAATAGTTACATTAATTTGAATTTAGATCAGTGATGACTAACTGGCAACCAGAACATTTCTCATGTTCCGTGAATTATATCTCGAGTAACCATATAATTCCGTCTATACAATATCGAGTCCATAGTTGTAATCAATCGATATTATCAAAGAGAATCCGCGCATATAAGGATACATAACGGCCCACCAGTGAACGAGTGAATAAAAACACTGAACATTTGTAATTTGTCGCGGATTCGCACCTCGCCAACATTCTGGCCACGTTTTCCGGATTTCCTTCACGTATCTAACACTTAAATAGGGGCCAGTTTCTTATAAAAGTTATTCCGGGATGCATTTTTCCTTGACAGATTGCGTATGAGTTTCTGTATCCTATCAAAGTTAACTAAAAATTCATGAATTCGTAAGTTATCTAAAATGACGTACAAGAGATGATGCAATTATTTCGGTGGTAGTGAGATTTCCTGTAAACTTCGTGTATTCGTTTTATTCTGAGAAATTTGAACATAACAGCGATTATTACATAATATATTCATGACATCATATTACAAATATCCACCTACTCATGCTAAAAAGAATCAATAGTATCTTTAAGTCAAAAACCATAGCTTCCAATTTGAATTGTTAGATAGAAGCACTGATTGATAAATGAAACTTTTTTAAACTTATACGTTTGCCATAAATAAAACTAGCATTGAATTTTGAGAAACCACGTTCTCATTAAAAATAACGTAAACCGGCAATATTTTAAAGTTATATGTCTTTTTATGCTTATTATAAAATAAATATTAAATTTTGAATGCAATGAATTTAGAGGCTTCTTTTCTTATTTTCATTCCTAAAGTGAAACTTCAGTTCTAGAAGTCCATTCCTATTTAGAGGCTTATGAAATTCAAAATTCTGCCCTCTGCGATAAAATACGTATTAATTTTTTGGACTTCAGCTGTTACAAAATTGGCCGCTGCCGATGTAGATAATACTAAATCATAAAAATATTAAATTTTCAATATTTTAAAAAAATTATTAACCTTAAGTATATTCATAATATATTGTAATTTAGTTGTATTTATGCTTATGAAATAAGCATAAATACAACTATAAAAGTTCTATAAATAAATAAGCTTTGAATTTTATAAACTCATAATGTAACTTAATATAAAAGTTATATTATGAGTTTATCAGAATTTCTAAAATTTATTTTAGTTTAATTCAAGCTTTTGAACTTAGTTATTAAATTATTGAACTGAATTGAATAATTTTACATTGTTATAAATAATTATATTCATATATCATTTGGACCATTTGATACGTAAACTATGGAATTGCAAGAAACTTTTGTCAGTCTCGAGAAAATTTTCAAAAAATAAAATATAACGCATTAATTAAAAAGCATCTAACTGGGTATTAATAAAATATAACGTGAAAACAGAAAAAAATGAACCGATCAAGTCTCACAATATGCTACTATTGGATAATTATGACTAAAACATAAAGGCTGTCCATAAATTACGTCTGCACTTTTCTTAAAATTTTTACCCCCCCTCTTGTCCCAGTTTGTCTGTTTCCGTAACCCTCTCCCATCTTCGGATGTGCAACAAAACTCAACTTCAAAACCTTCATTACTTTATGAATAATAAAATGCATAAACTGTATAAAATTTAATAAAATAAAACGGACGTTCATTGAAGTTAAATCCCTCCCAACTTATCCGACTTGTCATAACTCCTCCCTCCCTTCCAGTGTGGACAGTCCATACTAAAATCACTTCGGTTTTGCTAAATTTCTGCAAAAAGAGGGTTATAAGTAAAGAGTTTGCGAAATACACATGTTGACTAAATTCACTTCAAAATTTATTATTGAATTTCATCTAGTAATATCAACAAAAACTTTTAGCTTTTGATTCCTAACTAGTGTTGTTTGTGGTCGGAATATCTCATTTTTCATTTCCCATCCACGTTGATTGAAATTTCTGTCAGGCGCATTGAAATTGGACAAAAATCTATCCGTTTCAATCGATTATTTGTGGCTTTTTGTTTTTAATTTTGCTTCTATAAAACATTTTCACACATCTATTAAAATATCCTGTGATTAAAAAGTATCGGGGATGGTTCAATAAAACCAAGTTTGAATTTATTCATCAAAATTTATTTCGTTCCCTTCAAAGTAATTTCCTCCCAATGCAATGCACTTTAAAGTCGTTTTTGTGAAACCCTTTCAGGACTCGCAGCGAAGTTTGTTCATGGAATCAATCGACTCGAAACGATTATCACGAAGCAGAAATTTTAATCGAGGAAACAAGAAAAAGTCACGTGGTGCCATATCGGGTGAATACGGAGCTTGATGAACCGTATTTGTTGAATTTTTGGCCAAAAATTCATGAACAAGAGCATTGTGAGCAGGTCCATGTTCAACGATGTCCCTAATTGTTAAACGACGATGATTGAGCACCAAATCTCTGACTCAAGAGTCGTGTTGTTCAGCAGTTGGAGTGGATGGTTTACCAGAGAGTGGTTCGTCTTCGACGCGCTCTCTGCCTTCTTCGAACGTCTTCTACTACTCGAAAATTCTTGATTTTGATAGACCAGGGGCGTGCCGTGACATTTGATGATAGGGAAGCTGTGTTTTTGTAACAAGCCGACTTCCAGGGGCAATCAGTCAGTGATGGTCTAGGGTCCATTCGTATTCGTTTGTTCGATAAGCCAATAAAAACCATAGACTTCTCTAAGTGTATTTTTAATTAATAGATTATTTAACGCACTTAATAAATAAGCAAGTTCAATATAATTAACTCTGTTATATTAGATTTAATAGATTCTCTACGCTCTCTAAATGCCAATTCTCTCTTCGATAACATCTACTAATTAAAATATAATATATCTATTAGCAGCGGCGGCCTTATCCATTGCGAGGCTCTGGGCGGCAGATCTTTGCGAGGCCCTTGTCCTTTGTGCAAAGTATGTGAATTGAAATAGTAGGCACTTATTAATATTAATATATACTGTACTATAAATTAAATTTATTTTATTGTTATAACTAATAGCCAAGGATAAAATAAAAAGTTTTAAATATCAACTTTTTTCTACTTGGTTGTTGCGCGAGGCCCCTCCAAGAGCGAGGCCCCGGGCGATTGCCCTGCTCGCCACCCCCTAAGGCCGCCACTG
>NW_019384999.1:321028-331505 GCF_000671375.1 Centruroides sculpturatus | reverse complement strand
TTTCCAAATTGCTTCAATTTTACGAAAGAATCGATGCGAGATTTAGGATTTTCGTGTCTTTTGCCAGCTTTACTCAAATTATTTAAATCGTCAAAGCCAATCTCATTCTACACACTAATTTTATTTGAAAATAGTAGGCAAGGCCAACAAAACAAATTTTGCATTTTTATGCATCCACAAAGCCATTTTATATCTTCATAAATTTTATCATGAAAATGTCGAACAAATTTTTTCTTTTTCATTATATGGTCTCGAGCCAAAACTTTTTGAAATAAATTTTCAATATCGCAATTACATTTTAAATTGCTAGCCATAATATAAAGGATAAAATAAAAAATAAAATTATAAAAACTTACTTGTTAAAATAACATGTGTGATCGATATACAATTATACATACCTGGTACAAAATATTCAATTGTATGAATATAGTTTTGTGAAGAAACGTACATAAAAATAGCATAAGATATTCTTTACTTTTTAAATATTAAAACAATCCGCTTAGTTAAAAGTGCTCTCTATCAGTGACTCGTGGATGGAATCAGAGACGATCTTGGTAGATGTGCGGTGCGTGCATGCGTGCCAAATCCCGAGGGTGCCGATACCGGTCAATTTCAAATACCTCTTTTGTCGTATCACTAGTATATCTCAAAGGACGCGACAGGGTTGTTGTAAATTTTAAACGTTTCTCGTCATAGCTGTAAAAATCTAAATACAGTACGTTAAACTTAATAGATTGTCCGTCTTTTGTTTTCTAACTAATTCGTTTTAGGACCAGGTATTGTCCACGGAAATTTCCAAAATTTACAACTCTTCGGTCACTCTCGTCGAACTGGAAAAATTTCTGTCTTTATTACATCTAATACAGTATTTCGAAGAAATCAGTCCCCACTGTACTCGGCTATAGATTAGTTCGGTTAAGCTTTTGTTTAAGTAATGTTCCGGCTTTTTCGTCAGGGTTTTGTTTACGTCCCCAATCCCCTAATCGCTTAATTATTTAACTACTTCTTAAGTAGAAATAAGTCGAAACCGGTTACTTTGTACTCGAATACTTGTAGTCTCGGAAAAAAAGTGGAAAGACAAATTTTTATGACAGACGGATACATAAATCTTAAATTTAAGGAAAATAAATTCTAGAGCTTTTTCTGTACAGTACCTCGCGCATCTCTCTCATTCATTAAATTTAGTTGTAAATGACGCTATCGGAGTAACGGTTAATTTTTTAACATTATACAAGAATTGTACACGTTTTTTCCTACATCCCCTTAATTAATGATGGGACATACGAAATCGTAATATCGCCGGTTTAACATCGAAATCCGCGAGTAATATAAAATCGGAGAGCGGAATAAATATATCAAATATTTTTATGGATTTTTTTAAACTCCCCTCAACTATACAGAACTATCGTAAAAACACCAGTAAATTCTTATCGGTTAGGTTAAGTTATAAATCTACTCGTTATTCACGTAATCGGCCAAATATCTAGAGGGCGGGCGGCTAACAGCCCAGAACCGGTCCCGGATAGAATTGGAAGCGTTATGTGTGTAGCATCAACCCAAGGTCGTAGGTTTCCACAGGCTAAACCGGGTGAGGTTGATGCTCTGTAAAGCGCATGCGCAAATCTGGCTTTTTGCAGTGCTGTGCGATGTCTGTAATTTTAATACCGATGTCAAACATCGATGTTTGCCTAAGCATCGATGCTAAATTTCGATGTCGGATTTCACATCGATGTTTAATCGATGCCCATTGGAACATCGATGTTCAATCAAGATAAACTCAAACAATTTAAAAAAAAAAAACAGGTTTGTTTGAACAGAAGTTCCTGACGCATGCGCAATGTTATTTTACAACGTGCATGCCGGTTCTAAATCAGTTACAGTTAGGGACTAGGGACTTGCGTAGGAGTAACGTAAGTAACGTAAATTAAGAAAGAACAGGTACAGATAACTTAGCTCTATTTGATACGTGTACGATCGTACATGCAAAAAAAAGTCGACAGGGTTTTTTTTTTACTATTTCTGCCCTGTGGGCACTAAGAGGGCCTTTTATAGCAGGCCCATTATGGGTTCGGCCAGGCCCACAATGGGGCGACCGAACCCATAATTCCGAAAAATTCCTGGGGATTCGTTGACCCGTCCGCATTCGATCCCGGGTCCCCCAGAGCGGTAGGCTGCCACCTTGACCGTTCGGTCATCCGGCCTCAAAGTCGACAGGTTGCGCGCCACAAGTCGGCGTAAACAGACTAACATGGCAGAGTTGCGTATGAGTTTCAATGAGTGTGAGTTCATTCACTGTTAAAATAGTGTAAATTTGTAAACATATTTGCAAGAACTTTGTTTCATCGCAATTTCACAATTTCTACGAAATTCCCGGACTGTTCAGGTGAAAACCGAACAGGTAGTAACACTAAGAACAAAGAATGAACTGCATGCATCGATGAATCAAAATTCACATATTGCTAACATCGATTCAGGATCGATGTTTCAAAAACATCGGAAGGTCGATGCATCGACGAACAAAAACATCGATGTGTCGATGTCACATCGATGCATCGCACAGCACTAGCTTTTTGGAATCTGACAATACAGAGATTCCACTCCGCCGCTAATATTCGAATATACAATAGCAATCTTATTTTTTTTTCACGTGTAGTATAGAAATTTGTAATAAGATACGTAATGCGGTTATAATAAAATATTGTGCGATTATTTTCGTATAATTAAAATTAATATGTATTTATTTTTTATAAAATACAAGGGAAGCGGCGCTTCCACCGCTTCTAACGACGGCACGCTACTGTGATAGACTATGGTCACCGAAGGCTTTTTGCAACATTTTCAACGTTTTTGTAGCAGTAATTTCGTTACGAAAACAAAATTTAATACACGTTCTTTGCTCAATTACACTCGACATTTTGAAAAATTGCTGGCGCAAAAATTATTTACACACAAAACAAGCGTTTATTTGCAAACGAAAACGGACGATGACGTATGGATTGCTACTAGATGTCGATGAAAGTCGTACCAAATACCAAGAAAAAAACAAAAAGGGGAAAAATGACAGTGCTCTCTTGAACACGCTCAGTTTAAATGAACCATTCCCGATACTTTTTGATCACAATAGTATCTCATACTGTCTTCTCCGCCATGTTTATTTTCAAAATGGAATAAGAGTAAGAATAGACCATATAAGAAAATATAACTTTAAAGTGGGAAAGAAGATTGGGCTGAATTGGATTGATAGGATAAGGTGACGTAATATATGGGCGACAGCCAAGGGATGGGATCCTTTACGGGTGGACTTTCTGTGGGAAACTGGTCCCTATTTAAATGTTAAAATAAAATCTTGTAACAGATTGCGCCACACACAAGTTTAACTTGTGCTAACGTGTCTTCGTGTTTTTCGCCGGGAAAATTACACAACTCGTTGCTGGATATTTTTAAAAATTAGCAGACTACATTTTTCATATTTCATTAAAAAATACATATTTTATTTACACGAGTATACTGTATTACTGTTCCCTAAAGTTATGCTAAGGTAACTATAATACTAACAGTGACGCCCCTATGCAAATTTCCAAACTTCCGAATTTCTCTGGAGGTTAGAGAAGTGGTTTCCAAACTACTGAAATCTACAAACTTCTTTAAAATCACAAATAGTTTACAGACCCATGTATATACTGTATATATGTATGTATGCATTTGCTTATGTGTATTCGTAAACAAAATTTTTTGAAAACATTGAAAACTTCACGTATCAAAAAGCTCAATTTTGTTCTTATTTTTATTGTATTTATAGGTATATTTGTAAGAAAAGAAACTCGTATTACTTTGGAACTCTGCCCTAAAATTTATTTATTCGTTGCTTTAAAAAATTTTCATTTATAAGTAAATCTTTAAAAAAAGAAAAAAAAAAGTTTAAAACCCTAATTTCGATTTTGAATTTTAATTATTAATAGTTTAAAAGTTGTTTTGTGTGAAAATAAATATTGTAGAAGTATAATTATATTAAAACGAATGTGCACGTCTCCTCTTTAAAAAAAATGCTTATTGTTGCGTTTATATTTTATTAACTTTTTTACATTTTAAATCTTTGAAACGCAGGGCTATATAGCAGGCAGGTTCATATAGGCGAACTAGGCGATGGCCTAGGGCGCTTGACTTCAGGGTGCGGCATGGCAAAAGTACATGCATAAATTATAATAAATAATGAAAAAAATAAATGTTTTTTGATCACAATCCTTTCTCACGTGTTGACCAGAGAGTTGCCATTTTGAAAGTAGCACTGTAGTCTCACGATCGCGATATTGCATGCTGCATATTGAATAAAAACAATATAACAATATAAAACACCAACGTAAAATAGATACTCTATTTTACATTGGTGTTTTATATTGTTGCGAATTTTTTTAAATGGAGCGACGTCAAAGTCATTTGCCTAGGGCGCCGAGTTTGCTAGGGTCGGCAGTGTTGAAACGTCGTTAAACGTCGGCACCATGCTTAATTAACCTAGCGTGCAGCTTCTGAAATAAATTTACAATTTTTACTATAATCAAGTTTTAAAAAGTTAATCATTATGACACTATTCAAATTCATGGTAAATCCGTTGTTGACAAAAATTTTCAAATAAAGTAATAGTGTTGTTTTTTGTTTATAATTTTAGAATGAAATATCATTAGATTTATATTAGTAATATATCAGACTTTATCTTTAATTTAATAAAAATTTGTCGTGTCATTATATAAGAAATATGTTTAAGAATCAAGAAATATTTATAATTTGCAAAATACTGTAGATATTTCAATTCTAATAAAATCAAGAATCCAAAAAATAACAGACGGTCTTCTTTATTTATTTTCAATCATCTTATGAATGCATTCGAAGTTAGAGAGAGCCCGATATAAAACGATTAACGAATTATATAATTTAAACAGAAACTTTCTTTAAAATGATAGGTGAAACGAACAATCAAGCATTAAATATTTTATTTTGGCCTTTAATGCTATGTTTATTTTAAAATTAAATACATGATTAATACATAAGCTAAGGCTGTCTAGAATCATCTCAGATACGACGATCAAATAAGGAAAACGTTTCGAGTTAGGCCTACTAAACAATAGCATAGGCGATTAATAAAATAACTCCCGTCTTGATTTATAATGAAATAATCGGTTACTATGCAAATATATTTCAAGCATCTTTGTCGAATGCTCTTATTGTAAGTTCATCACTTAATAAGCATTTAGGATCGTCAACGTAAGAAACGAATAAATAAATAAATAATAATAATAATAATTAGCAGAGTGTTACTGATTATTATTTATTATAAATACTTAAATTATCTTCGATTTTATTTAATTTTTTAGGTGTCACAATTGAGGAAAATTCCCCCTACGCCACCAATACGAAGTCCTACTACTAGGTTAAGTTACAACGATCCTTACGGATATGACTTTGTTTCTCGTCCTGTTCCCATCTTTGTTGGTCACCGACCAAACAAAAGACCAACTTCCTTAATCGAAAAACCAACAATGATTACATTTGGACATGTAGCATCTCCGGTTCACTCCGATAACCCGCCTGACCATCCTGTATTTGAAACGCACACCGAATCAATACCATTCGATTTTCGACAGTCTCTACATTTCGACGTTTTTGGGAGTCAAAAAAAACATTATTCCGATCCGCACGAAAAATCGAAATTCATAAATTTAGGAAAGAAACGGAAACCTAAATGGAAAAAAACATGAAAAAATTATTTATGCAAAATAAACTTAAAGAAATCAAGTTTTGGATATGCTGGTTTCAATTTATATTTTTGACCAACAGATGGCGGGCTATGTCCGAAGAAGGAACCCGAAATTACCGAATTAATGCCAATAACCGGGCATTAAAAATCGTTACAGTCTAGAATATAACCGAATCGTTCAGCTTCTGTTATTACGTTACGTAAATAATAAAATTAGTCTGTAATCTTTTATCTAACGGATACTGACGGTGAATCGATCGTCTCTAGCCTCAATTTAATGTGTATTCTGGTTAAAGTGAATGGAAATCCTAAATATAAATTCTAAAAATAAATGTTTTAATGGAACGAGTCGTATAAATTGATACTTTACGAATGAACGAGAAGCAAATATTAGTCATCGACGTCTGCATTTAATTCTATATTCCGACTGCATTGTCACTATGGCAACAGGAGAAAGATCGAGAGAGGAAGCATTTCTCAATGCTGTGTCGGTAGACGTGTTAATTCGTACGTACAGCAGACAATAATAGACATTCGACCAAAAAGATTTCAAACATCGTCTATTATTTAACACGTGTTAAAAACACATTCTTTCATCACGTGGCTTTTTAATGCTCGCGATTATAAACGGAACGGAAGAATTTAAATTGTAATTAACCTAAATACAGAGAAGAATTTTAAAAATAACTTTTTTTTTTATTATTTTGTTTAATACTTTATTAACAAAAAAAATAACTACGCGTACTATCAGTATAGAAATATTAATATAATTTACATTTTTAAATCAATATACAGGAAATTTTTTATATTCGCATTTGTAAATTATTAATAAAATTATTTAAAAAGATAAGTAGATTTTGGAATGTCGTTCGTTCGATTAATAATTTTTCCTTTGAATATATAACATTTTATTTAGATGTTAATTTTAAAATACAGTAACTATTCGAAAATCAAATATTGTATAGCAGTGATTCCAACCGGCGAGGCGCGAGCTAATGAGTACAATGCTATTCAGTATATGACTGACGACGAGACGGCATGACGTTGGGTTCACCGATTTTAATCAAACTCGATGAGGAGATAGTGCATCCCCAATGGCTGACATGTGCCAAGAAGCAAGACGCCATACTCAAAATGAGAAAATTAAAGTTGAAAATTGCACAATTACTTAAAACCTTTAAAACATCTATTATTTAAAGAGTGGCCAGTGGTTTGGTGGTGGTGGTGGGCCAATTTTATACTTCGAGGTTACCGTTTCGAATCTCGTTAGTGTTAATTTACATTATTATAACTTTATTCAGAAGGAATAAATTCCTGGTTGCACAGACATTATCCATTTTATTTGTGCAAAGTGCTGTAGATATATCTATCTGTATTTTTAGTAATCGAATTGTATTTTTCTTCGTGTTTTCAATCAAACCTTATTGGTATTATTTAATTTGTAATAAAAGAAAATAAATACTGAATCAGAACAATAAACATTTGTGCGTTTGCTGGGGAGAGGCGCCATTGCATGGGAGTCCCGATGGGGAAGGAATAGCCTACTGCAGAAACGGTTGGAAACCGCTGTTATATATTATAACAACAAAAATATTCTTTCATAAGCGCTGAAAATTTCTTATTAATCTATCCGCAAAGAACTTTTCTGTCTAAATCCAGAAATTTTCTGGAGAAGATACAGAATGATCAGAGAATGCGATATATGTTTTATTCATATAATACAAGCAGTAAGTATTTTTACAATTACAAAAAAATAGCTTTGTAAAAATGATTTTAAAAAGGATATAGAATTTGTAATTCTAATAATCTACTAGAATTTACACAGTATTTTTAAGGTATTAAAAGGATTTGAGTACGAAATTCAGATATTTCATTTTTCAATTATAATTCATTCAAATTATTTTAGCATTAGTTTCAATTGATGATTGTGATTATGTAGGCTATTATTAATATAATCAATGATGGCGAACCCGTTACTCGCGCCACGATTTCAAGGAATTGGTATTTAAATATGTTTAGGAAATACGGTATTTAGGTTTTTATAAATTATGCTGAGTTTTAAAATCCATCAAATATTTGTGTGAAATCAGGTCCTAAAGCTGTGGTACAAAATCTTCAAGGATACTAATCACGAAATTTAGATAGGAAAGTTATATCAAACAGCGGCAGATTTCCCATTAAACAAATATTTGATTCCGTTATATTCACGTTGTTATTTTTTTCATTTACACAGAATTTATCTTTCCGATATAGAATAAAAGTTTAATAATAAAGTGTGCTTACAAATTTTATTTTATTTTTGTAATTACTCAAATATTTGATCCGCGTTACTATATTTCGAATTCAATTTTGACCCATCGTCGGAAAAAGGTTCCTCGTCGCCGATCAGTTCTTTTACATGATGAAGAAAATTGGTCGTTGGATCACGTTACTTGCCTACTGTAATGTTACCATCTTAATAACGTTGATACTTGATATTTTTGTTTACAGTGATTATTGTCTCTAATAAAGATGATATAATTTGCAAACTTTCAAGTTCATTTTTTATTCTCATCGCTTGTTTGATCATATGGATAAGTACGAAATGAATTTCTAGTTGTTGTACATAAATATTTAACATTTTCAATGTTAAATTTCTATTAATTTTCTATTATCTCCACTTTATATCCCGAGTAGAGCTGTAACCGATAGTTCTATTTACTTGATATTGCCATAAAACACTAAAAATTGATTAACTTTAAAAATTAGTTATATTAACTTATTTATTTTATATTTCAAATATATTGATTTTAATTACAATTAGAAATCATTCCAGAATCGCTAAAAAATCGTTATTATTAATATTTTCTTGAAAATATTAATAATAAATGAAATACAATATCAACAATCTCCAAGATTAACTTAAGTACACCAAATCGCAAATTTATAAACGAGAAATATAGATTTTCATATATATTATGGATATTTACATCGAGAATACAAGAAAGTATTTTAAAATTGAAAGAATTTCGTTTTTTTTTTTATATTGATATTTTCAGTTTTATGTCTCTGTATCCTACCCTTGCTAATTCGAATTATCAGAAATGTCTAGCGAAGTGATAAACATTTAGGAAGCAACAGGTCTACAACTTTTTAAAAATACGGAGGAGAAAAACACTGAATCATAAAGATTAACTATAGAAACATAAGATAATTTAAAACTTGGAGAGTTTTATTATCAAGTTGGTTAAACCGAATAAAAATCATGTTAATATAATTTAAAAAAAAACATTTAAAAATATAATTTAAAACACGCTTTTATTGGTCATGTTTTTCGAGTTTAAGATGGGAAATAACGAAAATGGTGGAGTGTACTCCACCTCACTCCACTATATATATCGTTACAAAACATTTGCAAACAAGTTAGATGATTAAATTCTACATTTAATTTTGTTTATCGGGTTTTGGGATGGAGATGACAAAGGGGCTGAGCCACCCACCCTAAAGCATCAGAAAAAGGGGATCGGGCACGTTCTCAGTTTCAGCCTTAATTACTAATACTAGACTAATTAGGCCTAATCATCAAGTATGATCCGTAGTGACACAAAGCGACACTCCTTCGCTTTTTATAAAAATGTTTTGTTGATTTATTCAAGAAAATATGTTGAATAGCACGTGGTAATAGCGGAGGCGGTAAAGATCGTGTTCTAGTCCCAGAAGGCTCAAATTTTTTTTCGAGCAATCTGTTTCGAATACGGGAACCATCGATCATCATCTGCTGCATCAAAATAAGTCAACTAAGTCATTGCAATTACCCTACTATCTGTGATCATCAACCTGTAAACAAGATTATTTGGTATCATCTGCTTCCTCCATGGATAATCATGCAGACATTAATATCTACACAGATGGGTCTAAAAGCTCCTTTCGTGTTGGCTCAAGTGTCTGTATCTTCCTCCAAACTGACATATTTTGTCCAAAATGTGTTAGAAGGTACAGACACTTCCCACATATCTCCATCTATCAAGCTGAAGATGATGCTGACTACCAAGCTGTTCAGTGGGCCACTTCACTACCAAACAAAACTGTCTATCAACATTTACAGTGATTCTCAGTCTGTTCTAAAAGCTCTATTAAATTCCAAATCGCATATATCCAGCACCATCAGTGGCGTAGCGGAGGCGGCGGAGGAAAATTTCGCCGCACCCCTTATTTAGGTATCTCAATTTAAAAGACTAAAATTCAGTTTCGTCACAGAATAAGTAATGAAAAATTCCGTGCTAGGGTTGCCACCTTTTTAAAATCGCCGACCCTGACGGCAGGTGAGGTTTGTTCGAACAGAAGTTCCTGACGCGTGCGTATATCATTTTGCAATGAAGAATAATTTGCAGTGCATGCTGGTTCTAAATCAGTTACAGTTAGCGACTAGGGAGACTTGGGTAGGAGTAACGTAAGTAATCTAGATGACTCTGCCCTATTGGATAATAATAATAATAATAATAATAATAATAACTCTTCCGTGGTCACCACCTGGTCGTGGTGGGAGAGCCCAGTAATTTTACTGAACCATAGGGCAATGCAGGCTGGAGCACAAGCTCCTGGTAGGGACACCCATGCCAGTAAGGTCTATGGGGAGAAATGAAGCTAAGAGTGACCACACACCCACATTCTGTGGAGATAATCATAATGGTAGTAACCAGATCAAAGTGTGATACCGGCTCGGACGTCGCCCGGGTTAACAAGGTCCGC
>NW_019384999.1:283977-319701 GCF_000671375.1 Centruroides sculpturatus | reverse complement strand
TTATTGTACCTGTTGTTCTCTCCTGTACAGGTGTGATACCACACACACTACACAAAAGCCTGGAAACATTAGAATTGAATAGAAATACATACATAACACTACAGAAGGCCACTATATTGAATACATGCCACAGTGTTAGGAATACATGCCACAGTGTTAGGAAATTCCTGAATACACACACTGACACACTTATTTAATTTTAGTTTTGTTTTGGTTGCTATGCCTTGACTCTGGTCCGGCATAGTACACAGCCACCGGTGTGAACCGAGTAAAACCCACTAAACCCAACATAATAATAATAAAGGAGGAGGAAGGGCTGTCTGCTTTTGCAAACTTAGCCCACTACAAAGTGAAAGGAGTGAAGAAAAGGTTGAAGGAAGGGTTCTGAAGGGAGAAGTATAAAGGAAAGGGGGAAAAGTAACACTGAAAAAAGTTATTAGGACCTCAGAGTGCTGCATCGGAAATTATTAATAACCAAAATTACAAAAGTTGACGAGACCGTTATACAGTATTAACAATTACGAGAAATAGTCCAGTTACAGTAAAATGCAAAACCCATTACATATGAGTAGGTATAAGCTAACCTTGATCACTGCAATGTTACAATAACATTAAGAACTGGTTACAATTTTAACACGCAGAGAGAATGTAAATATCAGCTTACTATGATATAATAATACAGATTACATGGTACGTGAGGACCCGATACATATAAATGGGATTTTTTTTTTATCTAGAATCTAAGACTAAACTAATACTAGACACTAAACTATGTACAGAAGAATTCTACACGGCCGATCAATCAATCTCCGATAACATCACTTTTCCGATTTTTCACTGTCTTCCTGCTCATCTTGTCCTTGTTTTCATTCTCAAGAATTTTTTCTTTCCTGTAGAAGTCTGGGAGAAGAGCCCTGGTGCTTTCAATAAACCTTTCAAAACACTTCCAGAGATTTTTCTTATCAAAAATGTTTTGTAGTGTCAGTGGCCAATTATGATCTTCTTGAAGGCATTCCCTATAGAACGGAATGCGTTGATCCTTGTATCGTTCACAGTGGAATATAAAATGAATGGCATCTCCTACACTATTATTGTCGCACCGGCATTTATTAGTGTTTCTCTTCTTAAAGCGGTAGAGGTAGGCCATAAAATTGCCGTGCCTCGTTAAACATTGGGTGGTTTCGGATCTAGGTTTGTAGTAATTAGCCTTGATGCAATTAGTAATAGAGGGAATAAACTGGTGGCAAAGTCTCCCTGTTGTAGAATTATTCCAATTTTCCTGCCATTCAAGTAGTGCCCATTCATTCAAGGAATTTTTCAGTGTTGATTTTGGTAACCTGGTATATGTATCCTGCATCTTGAGAGTACCAGCCATTTTGGC
The DNA here is from genome assembly GCF_000671375.1 of Centruroides sculpturatus. NCBI lineage: Eukaryota > Metazoa > Arthropoda > Arachnida > Scorpiones > Buthidae > Centruroides > Centruroides sculpturatus. The sequence continues at coordinate 318,320 of NW_019384999.1, read as the reverse complement.
CAAAGAATAGGCCAGTTCATTTCCTTTATGTCCTTTATGAACTGGTATCCAACTGAATTGAATATTACAGGTAGTACTGAGATATTGTGCTACTTTAATAACTTCTTTGCCCAGTAGCGTGATGTTTTCAGTTTTTGCCAAGACATGAAGAACCACCTTACTGTCAATAAGGAATTTTATGTTATCTTTGTATTTATTTAAGTTATCTTTTATTTGGGTGATTGCTTTGTACATGGCCCATAGTTCAGCTTGTGTAACGCTACAATGTTTAGCAAGTTTTAATCTGGCCTGATATATTGTCTTATTGTTGAATGCACACACCAGCTCCCACTCCGCACTCTTGCTTAGAACCATCTATTCACTACAAACAGATACTATTCACTGAAAGTATCTGTTTGTTTCGGGATTATAATCAAAACTTATTTCGTAGTTGTGCATGTCTGCTGGGTGTAGTTGGAGGCATATATCATTACTAGTTCTATCAATTTAATATTTTTTAATATCAGATATATTCCAGTAGCTGTTTGGAATCATTTTATTTTTAATATGTTTTTCAATATCCTCCTGTGTGTAACTGTGTAGGCAAATATTAGTGCAGAGCCAATTCCAAACTGTTTTTCTTGCTGTGATATGTATTGGCATTAGTCCAGCCAGTCTGTCGGAGCTGTTCGATAAGCACGAGTAATCCTTATTGCTGCTCTTCTCTGTATCGAAAGTAATTTTTTGCAAACATGTGTTGTTAAGTGCATCTTGCCATACAGGGACAGCATATAAAATAGCTGGCTCAATTGCCATCTTATAAATTAATTTGCTATTTGTAAAGTTTAAACCCCAGTGTTTTCCAATAATCCAATTGAGGAAGTTAGCTCTTTGATTCGTTTTCTTGCTAATTTCATTCACATGATGGTGCCAACTGAGCTTTGGGTCATAGAATATTCCAAGGTATTTCAAAACTTTCACCTGTTTAATTCTGTTATTATCCATACAAAGTTTAAGGGTTTTTTGTAACTGTCCACGTTTATTTTTCGAGCACACACCATTGCTTCACACTTCGCATAGTTAACCAATGTAGACAAATTTTATTACACTGGTTGGCAAATTTTGGACCTCTGTCCCAAATATTTGAATGACTAAAAATCAAGCAACATTGAGGGATGGGCATTGGAAAAATTTGTTTGTCAGCCTTTTTTTGTTCTGGTCAACTTTTTTCTTTGTGTTTTTGTCAACTTTCTCTCTCTCTCAATTTGCAGATATTTAAAATTAATATAACCAAAAAACCAAAATTATTATATGCACTCTCACAATATATTGTAGAATGTAGAATATTGTAGAACCTTTGTTCTCTTATGTGCATAAGAGAACCATGAGATATACATGCATAAACCTCATGGTTCTACATACTCAACTGCATATCGTACATTGTATTGTTATCAGAAATATAACAGACAGATGTCCTACTTCTGACAATTCTTGAAATAAGCTGCTCATGCTGCACAATAATGAATCCTCACACTTGGAAAAGTTTTTTTTTTTAAATTCTTTATACTGATAAAGTATGCATGAGCTATGAACATCAGTAAAATATAATCATTCATGCAAGGAGTCAATTCCAATCAGTTATATTTTCTTTGAGAATTATTTTTAGTTTGTTTTCTCATTTATTTTGGGGCATTTTATTTCATTAAGGATAGACTATTGCAGCTCACCTGGACAAAATTCTAAATTCTAAACTCACCTTACTATGAAAACTGCTGGTGGCAACCTATTATGTCATCAAACCCAGAAAGGACATCTTGGGGAGAGACTTCCACAGGAAGTTAAAAGAATGATCTCCTGCCCCAAATTGTCACCAAAAAGAACAACAAAGAACTATAAAGATTAAAGGCTATGGCATGACTTAAATGCCATAGCCTTTAATCATGCCTTAAAAAAAGATTGTTAGAATTAAAAGAATATTAGCCACTTTAGTATGTAAATAGGATCAAGTGGATGTAATCGCAACGTCACCACAACCACACTATAAGAAGGAGATGGAGTTAAGGATTGAGCAAGGTAAAAGCAAGGCTTTCAAGTTCCATTGATGGCATAGAAGTTTTTTGGTGATAGTTAGGCAAAATTAATTTTAAGATTTCCTTGTGAATTTTCAATAGATTTCAATTTCATATTTTTGCTTGTCAATTTTGAGGAGATAATTCTAATTTAATTTACAAGTGCCAGGAAAAGTTCCTTGTGTATGTATATACAGTAGAGCGCCGATTTTCCGAATCAATTGGGGATTGGGATTGTCCGGATAACTGATNTTCAATAAACCTTTCAAAACACTTCCAGAGATTTTTCTTATCAAAAATGTTTTGTAGTGTCGGTGGCCAATTATGACCTTCTTGAATGCATTCCATGTAGAATGGAATGCGTTGATCCTCATATCGTTCACAGTGGAATATAAAATGAATGGCATCTCCTACACTATTGGAGGTGTATATGAGTACAATGAATCGTACAAGGAAAAAAAATCGACAGGTTGCGCACGATATTCCCGGACGGCAACACTATTCCGTGCTCATTTCAATCGGTCCGAATCGTAGGTGGACGAAAATATAAAATAAAATGGTTCAAATTCTTACGAGATATTATTATTTATTGTCAAATTTTGCCGCCCCTAAAAAGTGCCGCCCGGGGCGGGCCGCCCCCTATGCTACGCTACTGAGCACCATATTAAAAATCTTGTAAATAAGATAACCTTTATATATTTTCCTGCCATACTGGCATACTTAGAAATGAAAAAGCCGACTTTGAGGCTTTTTCATTTCTACACTCACATCCCTCTCTCACGCTGTAGCAGCCTTAAAAATTACATTCATGACACGCTATGCAAAAGTGGAATCAACAATGGTTGAGCAGTAAAACTGGTAGAATAACAAGACTTTATTTTCCTAGTGTTGAATGCAGGTTCTCATCACCACTTAGAGATTTAACATTTGCTACTGCTCAACTACGTACTGAGCATGATAATTTTAGAAGCTACCTGGCGATGTATAATCGGGTAGAAACTGCTTCTTGCTTTTGCTCTACAGAAAACCTAGACACCGTCGACCATACGATTTATCATTGTCCAATTTACGATCAAGATAGACTTATTCTGAAATTAGAAATCTTTACACTTGGTTTCAGGTGGCCATGTCCACTCGATAAGCTTGTTCAGAAGCCACTGTTTGATACTTTTTACAATTATGTTAAAAAAAAAGGAAAAAAAAGACTATTTATAATTTCTAATATCTAGTTTTACATTTTAGTTTTCACTAAAAGCCAAATACTACTTTTATGTTTACTTTGTATCGTGTATTTTGGTTTATGTATTCTTAGTGTTATACACCCATAGGAGTGGTTCACTTATTCTAATAATAATAATCATAAAAAAAAAACACAGAGAGAAATCACCACACGGCCATTCTCCCATGAAAAAAAAAAAACGAGTAGAGCATGAGTCTGCTAGCGTTATTACTTTATCACGTCACACAACGAGCCTCTTAATAGAAACAGCCAAATTGAAGCCAAATTCAAAACTCCACTGTTCAACGAGATCAAAAAGTAAGAATATTACGTAAGACAAGATCTATTACCCCCTACCCCTATACACAGTCTAGTACGAAATCGTAAGAAATCCTTGACCCCCCCAAAATACCTTACGTAATTTGTGGACGACCCCTTATCTGTAAGGCCAGGTTAGTAACGTGATCCAACGATCAATTTTCTCCTTGAATGCGAAATATAGTAACGCGGATCAAATAGTTGTGTAATAAAAAAATAATAATTTATAATGGGACTAATTTTTTAATCTGTATTGGAAAAATAAATTCTGTATGCATGAAGAAAAGAAAAATGATATGACAAACATTATCCTTAAAGATTTTTACCCTTTATAAAACAAACGCAGCTCATAAAATTCATGTTTCTCTTGTGCTCGAGAACATCACTACTGTTTACTAGGGTTTCTCATTTCCCGGTATTTTGCTTGTCCCGGGATCCCGGGATAAAAGTGAACTGTTTCCCGGGATCCCGGGATAGAATTAATTATTTTTAAGGTATACAAAATATCTTGAAATCAAATGATATAATTATTTTCCATTTTTTAAAGTAATTTTAAAGTTTTGTAACCTCCAAAATCATATTAATAATGCTGTGTAAGGTCTATAGGCCTATAATAAAAATTACCTTTAAATAACGTAGAAATTTTCACAAATAGAAAAAAATTAATTAAAGTTTGCTGGAAACTGCATACAACAACAACAAAAAAAATGTTTTGAATTGAGTTAAAAATTAAAAAAATGAACTTCTAATTTAGAAGGTAATTTTCGTTTTTTAAATAAAATATAATACAAAATATTGCAAACTTTTATAAGATTTTAAAAAGCAAAGATGGTCAATACTCCGATAACTCACTCTAATTCTTATTTTAGTAATGAAAAGTCTTGCCACCGAGAATGCCCTTTCCGATTCAATTGATGTGATTGGAATAGTGTTTAATGCATTTAAGAGAAGACAGATATTATGTGTTTTTTCACCTGTAGCCTGGAAGATTTCGAGTTCGTTTTCGAGATTGTAGTACTTCTTTCGCTCTCTAGTATTCTTGATTTGTCTACCTTGGCTGCTTTAATAGCGGCATCAAGCTTAGAGCTCGATAATTCGGCAATTCATTTGGCTTTAATAATCAGGTTTATGAAGAAAAACTTCATACTTGCAGACTTTGTACTCGTTTGTATCCTTGCCCAATTTGCACAATCTGGCGTCAGGCATTTATTGAAGCTACTGGGCATGGTTAAAACTCAAGACAGCGTAAGCACAATTATTCCAGATATTACAGGTTCCGACAAGTAAAGAATTTTTATAGTCCTGCCACAAATAAGCTATATATTGATTATTGACCATTTGTGACATGCTATAACGAGCAAAAATTTAAAAAAACTAATAGGTAGGTTTAAAATTAATAAATACAAATGTATTCTGGCAGTGAATGAGTTAATTATGCTTTCTATTTGCAAAACTCCTCAACCTTAACAAAAAATAAGAAAAAAGTGAATTTTTAAGAAATTTGCGGGATTTCCCGGGATAAGAAAAAATTTCCCGGGTTAAAAAAACAACCGGGATCCCGTTTCAGAAACCCTACTGTTTACATCACAAACATTCAGATGAAGTTGCCATCTTAAAATATGTTCTTTGTGCAGTGGCGTACCGTGGGTGTCAGCCGCCCGGGGCGGAGGAAAATTCCGGCGCCCCTTTAGGTATTTCAATTTATAAGACCAAAATTCAGTTTGTCACAGAACAAGCAATGAAAATTTCGGAGGTAGTGCAGCGACCTGTTCAAAATAGCTATATTGGATATTAGCGGTGGATATTAACACGAATGAATCGTACAAGCAAAAAAAAAAAAAAAAGGTCAACAGGTTTCGCTTTGCCGCCCCTAAGACGTAATTTTGCCGCCCCTACCGCCCTCCCCACGGTACGCCACTGTCTTTGTGTGAAATATTTGATGAAATTTTCATTTGTGCTATTTTTGAATTCGAGGCTCGGTCCCTTTAGTGTATTAATGAGGGAAAAAAATCACATCGGGACAATTTCCAATTTTTAAAATGGCATTCAGAATTAGGCGACCTGCTTTTTCTTACCAGTTTCTAAATACGATTAATTAATGAACTAAATGCTCCAAATTAATATGGCCTAAACAAATGCTACCCAAATTGTGGTCGGAGAAGAGTATTACTTAGTGAGATTTATTTAAATTACGTTAAATAATTTGTTTAAAGTAGCGTGTTTTTGAGACTTAAAATTATCTTTGTTTTTTCTTTAACAAACACAGTGCCAGAGGTGGACTGGCAATCCAAATCGGTCCGCGAAATTAAAACGGCCCCAAAACTCAAATATTAACAGAATTTGTTTTCTAACAATTTCAGTCTAAAAAAATTAAATTACCACTTAAAAGATGCATTTGAACTCGCCTATTTTATAATTATTTTATTTCACAAAAATACTGGTCCACGAGGAATTGGAATGAAAAAAAAACTTGGTCTAGGAACACAGTTTGAGAAGCGTAGCCTGCATGAAGTCTGGTTGTTTATTTAGAGCATTGAAAACTGTATCGTACGTCAATATTCCGATAACACTTATAGGGAATGAGTGCCTCGATTACTAAAAACGGGAAATCAATTTCCTATTTGTCCTATTTGTTTGAATGGTATAAGATCGAATGATTGATTTTATAACGAAGAAGCAGTATTTCATCCAACTTTATTATTGATGATTTAGTATTGTTAGCACTAGGGTATTTTACGAAAAGTCATCTTTCTCGCAATGTATTTCCTAAAAAGTATTGAATTTAAATTTAGTAATATACAAGGAAAAAAATTATATATAATCTCATTGATTTTTGTAGAAATTCTTTAATATAAAATCCTCAAAGTTGTAAGTACAAAATCCGAATCATGCTAAGCTGATCAGTAAGTGGAGTTTAGAGGTAGATAAACCCCTCGCAGTATCTCATTGCATTGCTTTTTTAAAGCAAATTTAACAGATTACTTTCTCCAACCTATATTAGATCTCAAGCCACATCACCTAGAAATCAATTCAACTAAGATACAAACTTAGGATAAGAATGTTAATATCAGTATAGTTACACCAGCGCGCATTCCTCTTGTGGTATGCAAATCCAAAATGAAAATATTTTGGCAATGCTTTTGTAAACATATCCTCTTTGACGTATGAACTCTTAACAATCCAAGATTGGAAGAAAACTGTGTGAAATTTTCCTCTTGGCAATAGCAAATCATTAAATTCTGGTGCAATTCCATCGCTGATCTCCTTAAGTCTTTGCCAACTCTTTTTCTGTCCTTTTGTAAATCATCAGGCAGTCTATCTCTTGGTTTTATTTCTGAATTAATGAGCAATTACATCGTAAAAGTGATATACACAACTTTGCACAATTAGTGTTACAGTATGCTCTTTTCTTAGTGTCTTAATCGTTTTATGGTACTTGTTTAAAATACGATTCCAGCATTTCAACATGAAATTAATGATTTTGTTTTTCCTTTAATTAATTATACCAGCTTCTCGTTTCACCTTTATCGGACTACAGTAGATCCCCCTATAAGACGGTAGATACGTTCCGTTCTTTATGAATCAATTTTGTAGGAATCATAGTTTACGGACTACGGCTGTTTGAAAGGTTTTCTTTCATAAAATTAATCGATTCTAGACTAATTCGACTCAACATTTCCAAAATACGTATATTTTTTTGAAAATAATCCGTATAAACTACGTTATAAACAAAAAATTGTAGGATTGCTTACCGAGTGTGTACCGTTCGACTACGCCCGTTGCTAAAGCTTGGTTTCGTCGCGGAACAGCGCATCAAACCGCGGCCGCGATTTCTGATATTATTTTTCTGCGAAAACTTCGTTGACCTTTGGAGACATCCTTAATATAAATAATTTTTATGGCCGTTAAATAAGAAATGTTTCTTTCACAAGAAATGTATAAAATTACAGTACTGGACAGACGATAGGTCGCCTAACTCGCCGTAGCGTGACGCTAGACGGCGAAAAATATATATTTAATTATAATAAAGTTACAATAAATTAATTAATATATAATTATATGTACAGTACCTAATTTATATATAATTATATGAACAGACGATACTAAACTCAATTTATCCGCCTAAACGTCCGTAGCGTGGCGCTACGGACGGCGGGAAAGTAGTTCGGCTGCCCGATGACGTTTTACGTATTATAGGAGTTATTTTTACCGTTGTTTACGGATACTGCCACAATTTTTATAGGAATCATAACTATAGGAAACGGTTTTATAGGGGGATCTACTGTATTTCCTTAGTTATTTATAGTTGAAACTGCATTTGCACGTGCTTCCTATGTGGCGTTTGAAATTAACAGCATCGAAAGCAGCAATCGACTTCAGCCTGATCGACTAGATTTAGTAACCAGAATAGGGAATGAAGATTGATGATAAAACTTCACTCATTCATTGAATGAAGTTTCGTGTACTTCAACAAACAAAACGTCACACACCTAATTTCAGTTACCTTGTATTGTACTATAGGCACATACATGAACTACCTTATATTATGCAGGTGATGTCACTTTCAAAAGGAGTTCCATATAGGATATTTTTATAATTTATTAAATTTCACCTTGTGGACACAAGGTCTTTTTAGAAATCCCATTGTAGGCCCAGTCAAACTGTGTCCTATCTGGAAATGTACATGGCACAAGGCCCAGACAATTCAAACGTTCAGAATTATTTCCAGTGAAACTGAAAACATAAAATTATCAGTCTATTGAGTGACAACCCCAAGCAGGTATGTGATTATCTATTAAACGTATAGTCGTTTCTAACAAAAAATATCACTAACTAAAAAAAAAGCACTGATAAAATTTCAGTGATTAATTTTTTTAAATTTGATAACTTCGAGCAAGTTCGCAAATACAGTATTGTAGCTAGTCAAATTGAGCTACAATTTAATTTTTAAAATAAACATCCAGATGAAGCTAAATGAACAATTGGCAGCATGATAATGTCTTGGGAGACATTATCAAGCACCTTATTACCAATTAAAACGACTGAAGATTGTATCATTGAACTGCCGGAAGGTGCTGGTCGTTTCGAAAAATAGCCCAACATCTAGAAGCCGTAGCCGTGATAAGGTGTTGGAAGTAGGACACACGTACAGGCTCTGGCGGGCCAGGAAGACCCAACAGTTTTGCTCTTCACTACTGAACAAGCTTTATTGTCCTCTTTACATCTGGTCAACTCGCAGTGGCAACGACTGACTATTCTCGTTAGTCCTTACAGAGTCTGTCCAACTAGACACCACTCAATGGTATTGAATATGCTGACAGACGGAGACGCTGAACGACGTCGCATCGTGACGAATCTCATTTCAATCTTCCCTCCTCGGCCCGTATTGTCTCAATCTTTTCCCAGTTGAAATCAAATCTTCATTATCTTGAGACTGAGTAGGCTTAAGATTATTATGGATCATCCAAGCCTTGTTTGATTCCATTCAAGCGTACTACAAGTTTACCATATATACAGTATTTATAGCGAGGTGGCTTTACCATATACTGTTATGCATGATCATTCCTAAAATAGTGTGCATTGAAATTGCCTATTTTGGATAAGGAGACAATTCAATAATGTAGCACCTCGTACAAGGCATAAAAAACTAAGTACCATTGCTAAGTTCTCACGATACAGTTTATTAAAAATCGTCCATAATGTGATATTTAAAAAATGCGTCCTTAATATAAGAGTAATATATTAAAGTTATGACTCCAACCAATTTGTCAGAATTCACATCTTCATTATTGTGCAGATAGGACATGTTTTCGAAGTTGGTTTCTAAAAAAGTTTGTTAACGCCATGACAGTAATGTTCGTCTGTAGTAAAATTTTACATTGAGTAATGTCAGCACTCTGAATTACTTCCAAAACATTTGCAACCATACACACACACTAATTTCTACATAATTCAATTTATATATTTTTTTTCCACGAGCAGTAATTAATTATATTTATAGACTGTCTATAAATTATAAACTACGGCAATAAGAACCGATCGTAATCTTAAAAGCAATTTTTGAACTTCGATATTTCAAATTTTACATCCTGTTACGAAATACTTTAAAACGAATCTCGTTATTTGAAACCTTTTACAATTTGTTAAATATTGCGTGATAAAAATCGTGAAATTAATTACACACACACTTTGTACTAATTGTACTTAATAACTAGAATAAGACAAAAGCCCGACCCGTTTCCGACAGATTCAGTGAGTCAACGAATTTGGGTTAATTATCGAATCCACGTCCAAATATTTCGCCATTGATCGAGAATTTGAAATTATTTCCGTCCACGAATTGCCTTGCAAATATTTTATTTGTAACGCAACAAATTTGTTGTGCATACATTTCTACGAAACAGACATTAACCGGTAAAATATTCGGTTTCTGTCATAGGGACAGGTCGCACATCTTAGTCACTAACTAGTTTAAACCGATTTGATTTCGTAAGCAAACGCGCATACTTGAACGACGGAAACGTGTTTTATCGAGACAGATAACACTAAAAAGTGAGAGTGAACGATCGGGTTTATCCATCACTGTTTACACAGTAATTTTAGCTTAAAACTATGACTAAGCTCGCGACGATGCAACAAGGTTCCCAAAATGACATCATATTTCAACAATGTAGGTATTAGACTGCCAAAATACCGAGGCTGGTGGCAACGGCGTGTCAAACTGACGTACGTCGACACGAACCAGTCTAATACAGTACAATTTAATGACATGTTTTCAACCTTCGTTCATAAGTCTCCGCAGAAATGCCATCGCAATTTTTTAAATTTCGCTTCGATAAATAGCGTTGACGTAGTAACTGACTTTTTAAAATCAAGACGACAAATTCTGTTTGCTTTCCTATCGGTTAACAACCGTAAAGCACTAATAAATCCATTTAATGGATCGAGTAAAGCCTCAGAATATTTGGATAAAATGCAGTACAGTTCATATAGGTAAAGTTATTTCCAAATTTTAAATTTGGAAAAATGATATTTAAAATCTGGAAAGGAAGCAAGTCATAAATAACCACAGATATAACCGAGAAATTTGGCAGCGACGTTAATTTCTTTTTATATAACTTTTTAAAAATTCTATCGTGAGAATGACGGCGAAATGTGGCACGATCGGAGTAAAAAAAAAAATGTTTTTAAGTATATCACTAGACAGACTGAGAATTTTGTTTCACCTCTTTCTTATTAAGTTATTTGATTTTTTTAATGCATGTTTTCGAAATGACCGAAGACAATTCGAAATCTGAACACAGCACCGTCTACACGTATTAAAATTAAAACGAGTTTTAATTAGAGATCATTGACCCGGCAACCATGAATTGTCTGCTCTTTCAACCGTCCCCGATCGATCGTTGGCTGCAGTTCCAGACGCAACAAAATTGTCTCCGACGATATAGATTTCGCGTTTTCGCCACGGATTAATTTAATATAGTGACCACATCGCCATAGGGTTTATGATCCAATGAAGTCTAAACGACTACGGACGATTGTTGGCGGCGTTCGACGCTCGTCTTAAATCCATACAGGAGATGATTTAAAGCTAATATTTTTTAGACGATCAAAAAACTCATCGGGTGGCTTGACTTAACCGGCGTAACGCCAATTGGAACGATACTTGTTACTATAATAGGTCTGTAGTCGGGTAGGACAGATGGCCCGAACGGAACGCCGTTACCTTAAAAAGCGCTGAAAATACTTCAACGTGTTACGATCAGACACCTTACGTAAGTTAAAGCGATTGGGAAAGTCGAACCCCCTTTTCTGTACCAGAGAAAATATATTTTTAGAATCAACAGTCATGCCAATAGTCTCCGGACGGCCATGCAATACTATCTGGAAGAGATTCCCCAGTTTTTAACTGAAACTAAAATACAACTAACTACTTTCATACATAGATCCTCATTTTAAGAACCTGTTGTAAAACTGAAGCTTGGTACAACGCCAATCTTTTGTAACAAAAGATTAAATATTAAGAACGAACCACTCCGAGAATATATTGGAATGACTTCCTTCTTTTATTAGGGTATCGTTGACGTATTATACCAGCAGTACAAAATGAAATATAACGCAGGAACTTACAAATAGCACTTAAACATTGTCGTCTTCACTTATTGGCACCAATGGATATCTTATGTGGGGAATAGATTTAAAGCTGAAAGAGGAATGACAGGACATGTTAAATTTTGGGAGCAAAATACAATAAGATCGTAAAGACGACGGTCTTTAGCTAAAAGACGGCACACAACATGGTTCCACGCACATCATGACGATGCAGCTATAGACACAATTCACGCAAAAACTTTCAATAACATCAAAAATGGGATACTAGGAATAATTAATCTGCATTGTTGGTGCAGGGAGAGTTGCCTCTTAGAAAAAGAGAAATTCGTAAGAAAAGTAAAAGAATAATTTCGTCAGTTTTTTTCTACAATAGTGGGAAAGGAAGACAAGTTTTATAAAGCACCAATGAAGGAAGGATTTTTGGTTTAGAAAGAATTCTTCACGCCATTAAGAATTTTTTTTTAGAAAAAAGTCTCGATTTAAAATATGAAAAATACTAAAGATGATTGGGCTTTATTCTTAGCAAAATTTTTGTATTTTTTTTTTAATGCATCACAAACAACCATTAGTGATATGCTAGTAAATGGATACATGACTAGTTTGATACGAAGCATTGAAAAGACTTTTTTAAAAAAGTTGTAGAAATGCTGACAAACCCCTTTTTTGTGCTAATGTAGCTTGTCACTAAAGTTGCGTTAAGTACGAATAGAATTATATTGGATAATGAGATTCCATTATGAAAAGAAAAAAGATCCTATATATGATGAACTCAAGTTAAATGATGTAACTATTTTAGAGATAAATATACAAGAGAAATTAAGGATGGAAAAAAAGAAATGAAAAAATACACAACATTCGTACAACTGTCTACTTGCACTGGCACAGGAGAATAGTCAATGAATCAGAGTATAAAATGGCATAAGCAGGAAATTGGCTCGTCACTAGATTATAAAAAAGTCTTCTCCCCTTTCTGTTGAATACAACTGCAGCTGCATACACAATACTGTCACAGACAAGCCGAAGTCTTCAGTGAAGTGGAACATTGTATACAAAAGAAAATGGATTGGAGCCTGAAAAAAGTTAAGTGTGTAATGAATATATAAAAAGAAGAAAAAAAATAATACATATATATATATATATAATATATAAAAAGAATTACTAGAAATTGTTTGCTCTCAGATAATCTCCTAATTTTTCCACTACAGTATTGAGCTGACCTGGAGGGAAGCCATCAGTTGTAGCAGCAACAAGAAGACCTAAACAGAAAATTTTTTTTAAATATCTTTATAAGATTCTACAAAGTTGAAAAGTTAATTATGATAAAACCAGTACAGCCATATTTTAGCACCTACTGCAGCAAGGAGCCAAAATACAATAAATAAGCTATAAGCATTTGAAAGCAATGCAAATGCATTTAAGTAACATTTTATTACTAGTGTTAAGATTATGTTTAACACTTGTTCTCATATTTTAATTTGTAAAAAATAAAATAAGTATTAAATATGATCAACACCACACTTAGATGAAAAAAAGATTAGTTTGTACCAGCATCTGGTGCATAGAAAGTTCATTCTATTTATGCAACATATGTGAATCTTAAAGCAGCAGTAAAGTACAAAGTACCAAAGTGCAAACTAAGCAATTAAAGATACTGAAGCTGCTGCTGGGCAATGCCATTAAACATTTTAAAAAGTTCCTCGGGTAGTATTTAAATTAGCCAAACTTCTGTTTGATTCTGAAGGAAAAACACCACATTACTAGTGTTGCAACGAATAGTATATTCGGCCTCAGGCTGAATACTCAACCAGGAGCATGGCCAAATAGCCGAATATTCAGCTCGATTAACGCATGTACAAAAATTGGCACGCAAACCATATTATGGCAAGGACCGTGCTCTCTATTGGCCCACTGTCACTATGCTTCGCAAATCGCGTTAATTCTTGACAGTTCAGACAAGAGCGTCATGGCAGTATGTGATAAGTGATATCAAATGTGGATAACAAAGAAATGACCGACACATGTAAATATCGGAAGAACAACAGAGAAGGACCGCAAAGTGAAAATAAATATGAATTTGAGTTGATAACATAATCGAACAAGTTGATTACGTTATCAACTTAATAAGCGTGCCAATAAGCTGCCTCGAACAAGTCGAGGCAGCTTATTGGCACGAAATTCGCGGCTGTGAATGCCAAACAATTTTTGTCATAGACTTCGGAAAGCTAAATGCTTGCAATGAAAGTCACTTAGTGTACACGGGTGAAAGCCTGGGGTCGGTCGGGCTACCAAGCTGTTTCGAATCTGTGAAATCATAACTGACTTATACCGACGTCCTGTCTGTCTCTTTTCTCCGTTATCATCAGGCTATGAGCCACGTAATTGTAAAATGGGAAATCTATGACAGAAAAGTGATGAATAGAAGGTATCCTGAGGGCGTATTATGATGTATGCGTAGGCATACGTGGACTAGAGCGATAGATGAAAGAGAAAGGGAAGAGCTAAGACGAGAACTTAAAAGAATAGGCAGGGTCAGACCCTCAGATGTGCGACAATTCTTGAACAAATAGGTGTGTACGTGTGCTGATCTTTGTAATTATAAATTGTGAATACGTGTGACTAATATTACTTTCTTTTTTATTTTGTGCATGTTATAAGTTATAAATAAATATAAACAAACAACACTAACCCGATAACATTAAATCTAAATACCAAAATGATTAATTTACTGTGTTTTTGTTATTTCTTACTCCTGTTTTTAGGTATTCGGTCGAATACCGAATAGTAACTGAATATTCGTTACATCACTACATATTACATGATTCTATCATACATGATTTTTCCCCAAATAAATATAGAATAAGTAGCCTGAGATTACATAATTGTTAGTGCACAGTGATGCAATAAGTTTCAATATTTATTCAAGAGAGTAAAGCTTTATTGTTATGCATAATACAAATGCAACTGACCTTACTAAATAGCAAAACATCAAACTCCCAAAAACAGAGGCATAAAAAGCACCAACTTATTAAAGCACCTACAAGTTGCTCAACTCATTTTCCACAAATGAAAAAAAAAAAAACAACAAATTCCACTGCTAAGGAAGTGAGTGCATGAATGATCATAAACATAAAATTAGAAATGATACTACAGTAGAGCCTCGATTAACCGACCGTCCTAGTCGGCAAATTTCAAATGTCCACTAGTGATGTGGTGTTACAATATTTGGCTATGTCTTGGCTACTTTAATATTATTTTTACGTGTTTTAGCTAGCAACACTCATTCGATCATGAAAGGGAACCAGTATTTAAACACAGCTTAATTTTCTAATTTTTAACGATACAATAGCGACGATTATTATTTAAAAAAAATTTTATAGGCTTAACATGGAGGAAAATTCAATGTGAAGTAGGTTAATAGCAATACACTAATATACTAATTACATGGGATATAATAATATACTACACTAATAATGGATTTTTTCATACTTTTCGGTTATCTGATTTTTCAATTATCCGACCAACCCCAGTCCCCAATTGGGTCGGATAATCGAGGCTCTACTGTATCTTTAAATTTTAGAAAACATGAAGAAGAAAAAATTACAGGATTATATATTGGTCCAGTTTGATTCTTATGCTGTGACCAGCTATTTCCAAGGTAAAACAAGATGGTGTATCCATTCATATTTTAAACTCAACACCTTCAAAAAACAGCTATTCAATTTTTAGTACATTTGTTTAATAATACATGTCACATGTGTTAAACTAGGAACAATTTTAAATTCAAAAGTACATGTTCTTTAACAGTAAAATTTAAAACAATTTCAAAACAAATTGAAAAGGTTTTTCAAAAACTAAAGTTTATTTTTTCCCACTAAAAAAAGATTTTTGAAAATAGAAATGAAATAACTGGCTATATTAGACAATATGCACGAAGACACGTAATCACCTATCACAATTTCTTAAAAAAAAATATCCTCATTAATTTGAACTGATAATTTGAAATCCTGTTAGTTCATAACCACACTTTCGATCCAGCCCGGGAGGGATTTACATGCTAAGGAATTTGGTTAGTTTGAATTAAAAGTAGCTATATTTTGAAGTGAAAATTCTGTCCAAACTGATATGCATATATTAACTCGTTCATTTAGATCAGTCATTCCCAAACTTTTTTCCCCTTTGTTCCATAAAGTTATACCCAACGCCCCTAACCCATTTTCTCTTGTGTGAGAAAGGATTGGAAATATTCTTAGGAAAACTTTTCTATGAATCTCACACTTTGTGCCCTTACTGTACATTGTTTTCAACATCTGGAAACCATTAAATGCAAGGTTTCCTTTCAGTGACCCCAATTTTGCCTTTGGTCACCGTTCAATCCCCTGCCTCCAGCGTCCCTAGATCTAATCATCACCCACAAAGAGCGTTATTGCCCACTTTGAGAAATGTTGATTTAGATCAAAGTGTCTCCATGCTATAAGAGAACAATAGACCAAGAACAACTCTAATCTGGTCAATATGACTTTGCTTTTACAGTAACACATTTTTGGGTGTCACCTTACACATGGACTATCCCTGTTTTCTCCATCTTGTAAAATACAACCGGTTTTGAGATTGCAAGATTGAGCTACAAGTAGCAGATTTAGATATTTTTAGGACTAGGCTACTACATTTGGGCTGATTACTACTTTTTGGATCACTTTAAAAATAATTTGGGCTACATTGAGGAATTCTGCTTTACTTTTTATAAAACCTATCTGGTGACCTGTGTGGTTCTCACTGTTTACATGCTGTTTACTATTATTGTTGTTATTATTATTTAATGAAAATAGCATTCTGTATATGTAGCCATATTCCATTTACTTAATACATTACATCAGTTACACAGCATTTGGCATACTGTACAGAAATATGTAAATCCCTGATAATTCAAAATTCAAAAGTTGATTATTTCGTCCCTTGAATTTTGAACTAAATCAGGATTTCCTATATTAAACACGCCGATCAAGGATCTAAATTTTAAAATGCAATGCAAGAATTTTTACAATAATTCTATAACATGAGTCCACAAAAGGGTTGATAAAAGCATTTGGGGTTTGATTGAAAATTACTAGTCCAATGGGTTCTATACAACATTTCAGGATTTTGTAAATTTATACAAAGATTCTACAATACTAGGATAGGAACGCTTGCTCTAAAGCTGTAACCAAGATATTAGTGCCACTCCTTGGCAGGGAGTGATGATAATTCCCAGATCAAGGGACAAAGCATTAGTCTGCCTTCACTATAACTGTATTTGAGAAGGAAATAGTATGGTAGGTTCAGTGTGTGAAACAGTGAATTGTAATAATTATAGAAATCTCAATTTATTGCTGTCATTTCTCTGTTTCCCAAAGGGCATTAAGAAATAAGTAAATTTTTCAACAGTAAATAAATCTATTTTAATAATTGCATAAATTTAATAATTTATATTTAAAATGTCAGGTGAAAGATATGGCTTAAAAACTGTTTGCAGAGTGATCTGGATAGTGTTTTCAAAAAAGATCCACTCTACTTATACAGGAATTGTTGTTTATGCATTAATCATTTTGATTATTTCGGATGAGTTGGTAAGTTTGTAAATTCAAATTTAAAAAATAAAATGAGCATTTTTTCGTTGCAATCTAAATGTGTAGTTTATGAAAGGTCGTTTATATTATTGTTGTCCATATAAGTTTGTGTGTTAATAAGCTTATTATTGTTAAACAAATAAGTCAAGAGGCAGTTCAAATCATATTTTGCATTCTAAATCCACCATTGGTGGAAGTGAAAAGAAATCCTTTGCAGCTTTGACCATCCAAAAGGATGAAAAGGAGAAATAAAGACAACCCCAGCAGGTAGGATATTGCTGACTTTGATGTGGTACTTTCATTAGTTTAGAATACATTAAAAAAATTAAATGTATTTAAAATGCTGTATTCTGTATGATAGTTGTGTGTGTGTTTTATCTCATACATATAACTATCATACAGAATACAGCATTTCAAATACATTTAATTTTTTTTAATGTATTCTAAACTAATGAAAGTACCACATCAAAGTCAGCAATTGAAAATGAATTGATCATCAAACTCCTAGCCATCAGGATGCAATCCCATTTCAAGACACTTTCCAAATGACAAAAGAAATTGCAAAAGATCATCATCCACAGATTGCGAAAGAAATTAAAGTCAGTGCAAGATGAAAAATATGAACTCTAAAATATATAAACAATACTGTATTTATTCACATATAAAACGAAGTTTACATTCATTTTTCACTGCTTCAAAAACCTAGGTCATCCTATATGTGCAAGCAAAGGATTCTTTGCGTTGTGGCCAGCCTGGCAACACTTAAACGCTCCCTCTACAGTCTCTCTCTCTCTTTTAAGTTCATTCTTATCACATGCATTGTACTGATGCCAGTCCTTGTACTCCAGTTCCAAATAATTTTATTTTTTAAGATTTGTGATTATTTGGTCTAAAACCCAAAGCATTTTTGAAATAATTTCTGTGAATCGTGTAAAGTTCATGCTACCATTATAGGTCTACAGTCTACAGTAGGTGTCAACTTCAATAAACAAATTAAGAGACACCCCTCCTTTGTTTATCCTTTGCTTATTGCTTTAATCCTACAACCATCAATTAAACTGCGTTGATCTCATTCGTTTGCAGAAAATAGTTCCTTGTTATTTCTAAAATCATTAATGAAATACAGGTCACTTAGCAATGATTATAAATGTAGTTATTTCATATTAGTTAAATTGTTATTTTTAACTAGCTGCAAGGACCCGCTTCGCTGGGTTTTTATTTGTTCGTACATTTATACGTAATATAGTTTTATATATATATAGATGAATATTAGCAGATTCTGAATCATTAAAAATAAACTTTTTCCAGTCATGTGCTTTATAATATTTTGCTTTCCATTCATCATGTATTAATGCAAGCATGGTTGTTTGCCTTACATGCATTTGATAACATTTTATTTGCGATTAAATGAAATAAAATTACAATTGTATTAATAAATTTAATTTTGTTTATTTTGATCTCTAAAATAACACCTCGTCCTATATGCAAGATCGTCTTATACATGAGTAAATACAGTATTTGCCTATTCTTTACCAGCCATCTTGATGGGAGACAGGGAGTACCAAGCAACCCTGGAACCTCATACACCTATATTCAATGTCTGGTTAGGTAACAGATGAGTTGCCTAAATAAAAAATCTCAATGCTCATCTTTTCACTCTCTTCCAGAATCCTACCAAACATTTTTTTTCAATTAAAAAAAAAAAATGATTTCAACACATACATATTGTTTTTCCTTCTAAATGCATTTATTGTGTAATTACTTTTATTTTCTGTTTTGAGATTTTTTTAAACTATATGTTACATTTGTTTAACCTTTCATTTATATAACTAAAAAAATCAGCACGAGATGTCGCATGTTTATATGACAAGAAAGGTGGCCAGCCAGGTGGTATCTTCACTTCCTATTGAGAGACAATGTACCTTGGTGTCATTGTACCTTGGTTACAATGACACCAAAGATGATGACACAAGTCTTCCTATCTTAGTGTATAAACAAAGATTCTAAAATACTAAGTAAATCTTTTATTAAAATTGTTTGGATTAATACTGACTAACTCAACTACTGCATAAAAAAACCCCCTATCAGCTTGCTGCTAACCTAGGTGATTTACCACATTTAGAATGAGTGCTATTTGTCATTAATTTTTCTTCTTGCTTTTAAAAAATATTCTTTATTAATCTTTATATTTAAAAATTGATGCTTATTTATAAATACTACATGATTTTGGAAATTTCAGAATTACCATATTGGCAACTAAGTAATGTTGTAATAGTTGGAAATAAGAGCGGCAAGGACAGATGGCCACTTTTCTTAAGAGATTGGAGGCTAAATTTGGGGAAAGCCCTATATATATATTTTATATTTGAAATCTTATAAGGCAGTGTCAAAATGTTTCGGGACTGGTTCTGTAGCATGATAACAAAGCAGCACAGGGATGTGTTGGTAGCTGTGGGGAGTACTGACCGTTGGAAATTTGAATGCAAAGTGACATCATTCTGTGTACAATGGGTTTTGTGCTATGCAGAATTGAGTGACTAAGTCATGGGCCCATCTGTGATTTCTGTATAAATGGCAAAATCGAGCAGAGAGCTAACATCAAATTCTGTGTTAAACTCTGCAAAACTGGAAAGGAGACCTTCGTAATGATTTGGCAGGCTTATGGGGATGATGCAGTAAGTAGAACAAGGTGTTGAGTGACATGCATGTTTCAAGGATGGCAGAACATTGCTGGAAGACAATTACAGGTAAAGTCAACCATCCGCAATCCAGTTCCAAAAATTTTGAAGAAATTAGGCAACTTGTGCATGAGGATCATCAGAGAACCATTGCTTCCATTGTCAATGTGTCATATGGGACAGTCCAGACAATCCTGACAACAAAGTTAAATATGCAGTTTGTCTGCAAAGTTTGTGTCCAGGCTTCTGACACTGGAACAGAAGGCTCACCGTATCAAGAGTGCGTGAGTGAGTGTGAGGATCTTAGTCAGCAGGTTGTGGATGACCCAAACTTGTGGCAAGTCAGGTCATAAACGCAACCAAGAGAATGAGGATTGTTTCTTTAACATTCATGGGGTTGTGCACCATACATTTGCTGAGGGCAGGATTGTCAATGCTGAGTTTCACTGCAATGTTCTGAGGTGACTTAAGGAAAACATTTGGCAAAAGACAAAACACTGGAGCCAACACAACTAGGTCCTCCATCATGACAATGCATTTGCATTCATAGCATTGCTAACATGACAGTTTTTAGCCTGCAACATCAAAACCCTTCCTCATCTGCTCTACTTGCCCAATTTGGCTCTGTGATTTCTTCCTATTCCCAAAGATAAAAATGGTTGCAAAGGTTGTAGTTTTGAAAAATGTGGTGGAGATCCAACTCAAATTGCAGGAAGTGCTTGACACTCTTGAAGAAAAAGACTTTCAGGAAGTTTTCCAAAAATGGCAGATGTGCTGGGAGTGGTGTATCAATGCACAAGGGGGAGTACTTTGAAGGCAATGCTAGCCAAATATAAATAAAGCAATTACTTTTTTGTAATGGGACCAGTCCTGGAACTTTTTGATACCACCTCATAAAAGCCAGGCCATCTATGCTTAATAATGCAGAATTGTTTTTCTTACTATGTTGCAATACTGAACTAATTCTTAGTGAGTGTAGATTTAAAGTATGATATGACAAATCAGACAAATTTATCTTGGCTGTAGAGTAGCAATGCCACTATCATCAGCATTTGCCTTCATTACAAGCTGCACTGAAATAGATTTTTACACAAAAAATTAGTTAATAAAATAGGTCATGATAAATGCTTTTAAAAATTCAGAAAATAATTGAAGATTATACTAAAACATAAAAGTATCTTTACAAAAGATCAAATTTATGTTAGAATAAATTATTTGCTGCTTCAAATACCACATGGTCATAATATGGATATATTTTTTTAACTACCACCATAGGCACTATGAAAGCCTTTTTTCAGACTCATTGTAGGTTCAGCCAGGTGGTTCTGGATATGTTGGGAGCATATCCAGACCACACTAATTCCTAGGGTTTCTGTCCAAATTTGTTCCCCGATTACAAGAATGGTAAAATGATGCCTTAACCACATCAACTATCCAGCCAGCAAGGATATTAAAAACAATAGATTTTGATTTAGAATTATTACCATGGCAACATCTACAAGTTTCCAATTCTGGAGATTGCAATAGCAAAGATTAGCAATTTTAGAATTTTTTTTTTCTACCAGCAGCATTGTTGTGATGTCATATGAGATCAAGTCAAACACAGGAGTCGAGTCTTTCCTCAATACAGAAATTTTGTGGACTAATGAATTTTAGGTTAAGATTTGCCCATCCCTAATTGCCTGTCACTGCTCACTGTCATTTAGTGCTAATTTGTAAAAAACCTTTTCCATGGATTAAACCATTTAAAGTGGTTCTAAGTGTACTTGTTATTAGTTAAAAAGTCACCTGTTAATTGCTTTATTGTAGAGGGTTGTTACTCATGCAGATTTGGGAAGATCTTAGAAGTCTGTTTATGAGAGCACCTTGTACAGACCATTTTTTATAGTATATTTCAAGTATAATTTCATAATTGATTAGTTACACTGGTTAGTTTTTTTCAATATGTATCCACATGAAGATGCATAGATAGGTCACTGCTGCAAGTTGTTTATATTTTTTATTGACTACTTTATATTTCATTTCAACTTTAGTTCAGCTACAATCACAGTAACTACAATGGTAGCAGCAGATTCTAATACAACTCAACAGCTTAAGGCTAATCTTTTGGTCTCTGTATACATGTTTTCTTCTTTGTCCAAATAGTTCAAATTTCAATTAATCAGACCAAACAATATTTCCAAAATTCCAGTGTTTTGTTGACATTCTTAGTGAACTGCACTTCTCATATGAGTAAGAGTTAAGCATGGCTTTTCCTTGCTAATATGCCATGAACGTTTTTCATGTAATTAATTTCTAACTGCTTGAATTGAATGACCCTATTTCATAGCTAAAGATCATATTTAATTTTTCTTACAATTTTCTTATGATCTTAAGTTAAAAGTAAGAGCAGCAACTAGTCTTCGTGAGCAGATATCATCTAATTTCTTCTTCCTGCCTCTTGATTTTCAACAAATCCATTGTCTATATGTTTCAAACTCCTTCAGTATATAAATTATGCTGCTAAGCAACTGAACGAAATGATTGCAATTGTTCCTAAGTTTTCACAATTTCCATTCTGTGGACAACATAATTCATTCCATGGAGCCGTTGTTACTTTGCACGATATCTCATGACACACACCATACAATTTTCATATGCCAATTTATACAGAATATAATTTGTTTTTTAGGGTGCCAACAAAATCCTGATTTGCAGTTTTTTACAATTTTAGAAATTCAAAGATTTATGTATAAAAAAGGCAAATACAAACAGGCACACACAACCACAGAATAAAAGTACAAATTACAATGCTAACAATTTTCAATATGCAGTCTTATACTACATTTGCACACAATCCACGACTCACTTCGATCTCGATTTACCTACAATCTAGATTGTGACTGTCGCTAGTCGAACGTCGTGCTGTTCGCACAGGCAGTCCGCTCAAGAAGAACCTGACTATTACATGCGATCATAAAATTGACGTAACTACGCGGTAAGTCACAAACACCAACAAACAAAATGGAAGTTTTGGTTAGAAATAAATACTTTTTCTTGCCGTACATCTAATAATAGACAGATGTCGTCATCTCTCCAGACGTCTTTTTTATTTCTCAGTCGATAGCCCGACACGTGTTCCGCAGCCATCTTGTATTTTCTCGCACGCGTGGGATTGTGGGATCTCTCTTATGACTGGATCTAGTTTCGAGAACTCTCTCCAGTCGATCGCGATTGAACCTCGTTTCAGTCGAGATTGAAACGGTTGAGAGCGTTCGCACCAAGGAACACTCTCCGACCTTAGTCACAATCTAGATCGAAATGCTCGGTGCGAAAGGGGTATTACAGAATATTTTTTTAAATTGATCACACAATCAAACACTGTCAATTTTATTTTTTGAACTAGCATAATTTCATTTTACCTTTTTGAAAACAATGAAAAGGTAAACCTTTCCCTTGCAGAATACTAACAATTAATTCATAAACAAAATGAAAAGATAATAAACCATCTCAATAGTACATCTGACCATATAAACTGATATGGACTAGTTTGCATAGCAACAGGTAACCAAATTAATTGTAAATTAAAACTTGTTAAAAATAAGTAAATCCAAAAACTAAATTCAAATAAGACTTTTGCACACTAAATTTCTCATTTAAAAAATTAACCAAATTAGGATGCATTTCATAAGCCATGCATGGTGTCTACAAATGATTGCAGCTGTTTCAATAAAATCACTGTGGGCTATTCAACATATACTTCAGTGTACAAATATAAAAACACCTGAAAATTTTTCTAAGTTTTCAATATGTGCTCCTGTTGTAATTCTCCACACAACAATTCTGTAATCTAGTTCATCCTACACCTAATTCAGCATGTTCCTATCAATTCAAGAGAAGACAATATTGATGCAAGCCATCAATCTGGTAGAGCAGACTGGTACAAAATCTTATATGACTGAGGGTACAAACTGGGAACATGGGGAATACAATAGCAGCTGAAAAGCTTTACCCAACACAACTAATCCATTAGTTTGGAAGTCTAGTGTTTCATTAATCACTGATACAAGAATGTGGCAGATCATCCTGTTAGCAGATAAGTCTGTACTATTGCTCTTCAGCTGTAGCATGAGGCACATCCAGAAAAGTACAACCCATCAATTTCTTTAGCAAAGAAATGGGCTGCAAGCTGAGATGAATTGCCTGATTTTGTGCAGTCTCAAACAAAAACAGAGATGCCTGTTTTATAACATCAATCTCAATCTCTTTTTTTTTTTTTTTTATATTATTCAAACTTAAATCACTACATTACTAATATGATCAAAATATTGACAAAACCTCTGCAATCATTTGCACACACTATATACACAAACAGTTGGCTCTAGTCCTATTGAAATTTTTTCAGAATCACTAATTATACTGAAAAAATGTTTGGCAACAAGTAAAATCAATTAATGTTTTATACTAAAAATTAAAAAAGTGAATTTTTTTATCACCATTTTAGTCATAATTTTGGAAAAATTTTTTTCATTAAAGACTAATTCAAAACATACTTACATGTATTAGTGGCTACAACAATTAATGCTGAGCTACCTTTCCTTCCCCGAAGAAGTGAATTATCAGCATATAAACAAAAATATTTTTCACCTCCCAAATAGATACCCGTCTCATTGAAAGCTGCTGGATTGGTCCGCATCGTATCTGCAATAGTCTTTAGCTCTTGCTGTGTTACCTAGAATAAATTATATAAAACAATTTCAAAATTCAGCTCTAAAGTTTGATATTAAAATGTAAAAATCCAATTTGCCAATAATGGTCATAAACATCTTAAAAAAACAATATTAAAACTTGAATACTACTTAAGAGCCAAATAATAAACCAGAGATGCAGATACTAAATATTAAAAAAACTTAAGTGCTTTCATACAACTTCCAATAATGAGGAATTAATATTCCAGTTAAGAAATGTTATCCATATTCTTAGGTGGGGGGACAAAAAACTTTGTATATCCTTTTAGAAGGAAAAATTGTCTGAAAAATATTTTTATTTCAATAATTCCATGTAATATTTACATTTGTTTGCTATTGGCTAATAAATATCAAAATATCTCTCTTAACAAAACAAAGGATGGTGTTAATAATTCAAAACATTATACAAGAAATCTTCAGAAAATTAGTTTAAATTCAGGGAACGAAATATTTGCTACTTCAAATTATCCAAGATTTACATATTTCTGTACAACATGCCAAAGGCCATGTAACCAATGTAATTTATTAAGCAAACAGAATATGGCTACTTACTTCTACAGAACACTATTTTCATTTATTATTATTATTGTACAGTATTTAGTGGGTTATACTCGGTTGATACTGGTGGCTGTTATTATTATTAATATAAATTATAATACTAATAAACTGCAGGTAAGCAGCATGTAAATGGGGAGAACCACACAAACCACCAGATAGGTTTTATAAAAAGTAAAGAAGAATTCCTTGAAATATAGCCCAAATTATTTTTAAAGTGGACCAAAAAGTAGTAAGTTACCCAATTGTAGTTGCCTAGAGTCCTACAAATATCTCAATCTGCTACTTCTAGCCCAATTCACCAATCCCAAAAACCAGCTGTAATTTACAAGATAGAAAGAAAATGTGCAAGGTGACAACTGAAGATGTGTTACTGTAAAAGCAAAGCCATATTGACCAGATTAGAGTTGTTCTTGGTTATTGTTCTTTCATAGCATGAAGACACTTCAATCAAAATAAACAAGTTAACATAGGAATATCAGTTTAGACAGAATTTTCATTTTGAATTACAAAGAAACTGTATTTTGAACTAACCAAATTCCTTAATATGTAAATCTCTATTCCTGGCCAGAACAAAAGTACAGTTATGAACTAATGCAATTTTGAACTATTGAAATCCATGTTAATTTGAACTCCCTGTATATGAAAAGTAGTGTTTCTAACAAAATCTATTTTCTCAAAATATTTGAGAAGCCTTTAACTTGTTCTATTTGAATGAATTTAAGGCTGCATCTGACAAGCTGAAATAATTCAAAAACATTTTACATTAAAATTAAGTTTAATGTGTTTCTTATAAATATGAACTATGTAGTCAAAAATCAACTATAATTCATAACAGATTTAATTTACTACCTTTTTAGTAATTTTAACAATCCCCAAAAAGGTTTTTATGCACTCTCTTCAGCAATAAAAAATAGTGAGTGACATGAAGCAAAAATTTTGCTTTAAGAACATTTTTTTTTTACTTAAAAACTTTTCGTTCTAAATTATAAAATTTCATTTGGCAAAATAAGCATAACAACTGCATCAAAAAGGCTACAAATGAAATGATGTATAATTAAAAATTTTTAAATATTTTAATTAAAAAAAACTAACAGTTCTCAAAGTAAACATAAGACGGACACAAGATAACCAAGTTCTATTGTGTGGAAAAAACATAAGTAGAGATGAAAATATAGATTATTGGAAAAAAAGGGGGCAACTTATCTCAATTTTAAATGCTGAAAATAAATAGTTTCCATTTGACTTACTTTTCCTTGTTTTAAATATTGAAAGAAGTTAAAGTCTGTTTTAAAAGGAAGAAATACAGTGATACCTCAGGATACGAAATTAATCCGTTCTGAGACGGAGATCGTATCATGAAAATGTCATAAGGTGAATCATTTTTCACCAAATGATTACATGTAAAACCAAATAATTCGTTCCAACATGAAAAACACATTCAAATTAAAGCTAAGTAGTACATTAAAAAAAATAATAATAACTGTAGTAAGGAAAACACTGAAAAATGCATTTTGTAGTTGTAAATGTATAAATAACCATAATAGAATAATAACTGATTTAAAAAAAATGTAGTTTTATTTTGCACTTTACTTTTGAAGATAGACGACGGTGGAGGTGTAAACTGGTGGCAGAGGAGAGGGATAAGGGAAATGATACTAAAAGTTAATGTACTGTACATAACATAATGTAATGATAACTTAAAAATAACTTAAAAATGATAAAAAAATTAGTATTGTTTTATATTTTTTTGTTTTAATTTTTATTCACTGCTTTTTGCTTTCTTTCCTTCACTTCCACCAGCACTTTCACTGGATACAGGTCGCTTGGTAAAATATCTATCCAAAAAGGTTTGGCTTTGCCTACTTTTTAAAATGGTTCTAAAATGACTTAGGCAAATGTCATTACTCCGAACAGCGATACGGCCAGTGTGAACCTTTTTGGGATGTTTCTTTTCAATAAAATTAGTCACTTTCTGATAATACTTCAAGATTTCCTTTATCGAGCGAGATCCTTCCATGACAAAGCAAACGTGCTGACTGAGACCAATGAACAGAAGTGAATAAAAAATAGCGCTGTGAACTAATGTAACGTCGTATGGAGAGTTTTTGTTCCTATCGTGGAGCAAAAATATGTTCTAATTTCATGTAATATCTTGAAAATTTCTGGGGCATTCATATCCTGAGGTACCACTGTAATAATAAAAATTAATATATATTGAATAAAGATTGAACCATTTCAAAATGTAGTAATTGTAGGTTAAGAACTAATTTGTTAATTTTAAGTAAGTATTTTTATGTAGTAGTGCCATTGCTTGTAGGCAGACTTTCAAGTGTATTGACTATGCTTGCCAGACAAATGTGTAAATTTCAACAGCAATTATATGAAGGAAGTGAAGGTTATATAGTGGCTAGTTAATGTATTTTAGAGTGCAACTTTGAATTTATACAAAAAGTGATATTTATAGGCCATGTTAAATATTATTTATCCCTCTGAATTGTAACTTAAAAACTTTCTTATCTTAAACAATTTTATAAAAACTGACAACTTTTCCCAGGAGTTAAAAAACTTGACATTTTAGGAATGTTTTATATCTGAAAGTTAAAACTGTTTTTATCTGGGCTATGCTAAATGAGATACAGTGGTGCCTCGTATAACGTACGCTGCGAATAACGGACTTTCTGTTTGACCGTTACGTGACTCGAGCAACGGACTTGCTGCGAACAACGGACTTTCCGTTCGGCAGTTGCGTGAGGCAAACAATGGACTTTCTTCGAACAAGTGCGAATGATGTTTCCACTCTTTTGCCGTTGCCAATGACAATCTGCTATTTTTAGGATATATTAGTATTATTAGAATGTATTATTAGTATATCTGAAGTAGAAATGTAATGTAATATATGTTGATGATTTAAATAAACATTAAATGTAATGTAATACAGTATATGTTGACGATTCAAATAAACGAAATGTAATTGTGTAGATGCCGAGGTGGCGGGACGAAAAGAGGTTGTAAAAAACAAACGGAGCGAGAGTAGCTCGTAGAAGTGTTTAGTGATCTTAATTAATAAAGAATTATTCGTATCATATAATCTGGCAAGTTAAGTCATTTATAATGCATCATGGCTTCTAAAAAAAAAAACAAAGGTGATTTCAATTGAAACAAAGCAAGAAATCATCAGGAGTGAAAGTTGACAAAAACTTTCTTGTCGAATGGGGAGAGGTTCAGGAGTTTACCAACACTCATTATCCAAACAGAGCTGAGGCCAACAGGATCAATGATCTCTACGATGACACCTTTGTCCGTCATTTCCGACAGGTGTTAAAGAAGAAAGAGAAACAGACCACCTTGGTCATGTTTTTCAAGAAGCCAGCGGGCAAAAAACAAAGGATGGAACAAGAGAAGTTGACCCTGCAAGTTCCGGTAGCCTCTCCTGAATCTGACTCCGATTAAAAAACAATAAAAAAAGACCCGCTGCAATGTGTAAAAAGTCTGTATCTGTATGAATGTGTAAAGAAAGTGTTCTTCCACCTCCTCCTCACAACATCTGACTACCCGGCATAATTGGTGTCTGCTCCATTTTCATTTTTTATGGTACAGTACGGTTATTTTATGCTGCGGAACGAATTATATGTTTTAACATGTATTTCTATGGGAAAATGCGTTTCGTATAACGGACGTGCACCTGGAACGGATTAAGTACGTTGTACAAGGCACCACTGTATTTGGTTATCACAAATTATGATGTTGCAGTCAAAACCAGTTTTTCATTAGGATGCATTTTAACTAGTTGAAACTAGTTTATATTGGATGTCTTTGTTATAATTAGAATTTACTGCTAGTCAAAAATGAATTTGAGTTAAACTAGTTTTAACTAGACATAACTGGTTTTTACAAAATGTCTTAGTAAAAACTATTTCGACCGAGGTCAAAGTTCATTCAGCTAACGTGTGATAACGCTTAGAGTCTCTAATTACAATAGTAGATAGTCAAGAAGACCCAGAAGCTGCAGCTAGTACTAACGCAGAACCTCAAATAATACCAGCTAGTGACAAAGATCCAGAATCTGTAGCTAATGCAAATTGACAGACCCAAATAATAGCAGCCAGAGAAAAAAACTAATCTAAACTTGGAACAACAGGCCCAGAGAATGAAATTGGCTTCGGATTCAATACACGCTCCTGTAGAAATCGGTGATAATATAATTATACCAATCCCTGATGTCGACAGACCAAAAGCAGATCTCCGTAATATTAATCAGAGTGATTCTTCAGAAGGATGAACAAGGTTTGCATAAATTTGGAACAAAATATGGGATACTCGATAAATTGTATTGCAAATACATATTGTTAAATTGTGCCACTGTTTAATGTATCTAACTATGCAGTTAATTTGTTAATATTTTGAAGTCTAATTATTATGAAAAAAATTGTTTCCTTTTTGGGGCACAATTTACCATAATTATTATTAATCAAATATGTATTGTTCAATTGTGCCACTGTTTAATGTATTTAACTATGCAGTTAATTCGTTAATATTTTGAAGTCTAATTATTATGAAAAAAATTNTATGGACTAGTTTGCATAGCAACAGGTAACCAAATTAATTGTAAATTAAAACTTGTTAAAAATAAGTAAATCCAAAAACTAAATTCAAATAAGACTTTTGCACACTAAATTTCTCATTTAAAAAATTAACCAAATTAGGATGCATTTCATAAGCCATGTGACAGCAACACACTGCAACTTTGATACTTTGTTAGTCCCACACAACAAGTACTAGTACATCATGTGGTGTGACATGTTCCAAAATCAACAATATTGGAATTATTTGGAATAAAGTTTAGTGTAATTTTGAGAGAGAGACACATTGCCAGATTGAATATTGTATTTGTATTGATAAAATGCTTGTAGATGTATATTTGGCTTTACTTATTTTTGCTTCAAAATAAAAAACCGATGACTTTTCTAATACTGATCTGTATCTTCTAAAGAACAAAAAAATCTTAAGGTAACAAACAAACAAACAAAAAAAAATCCAAAACTTGTTCAAAAATCTCCAGATTTACTTATAGGATTAAAATTATTAAATTTGATTTTCTTTTTGTAGAATTTGCTTGGTCATGCATGGTGTCTACAAATGATTGCAGCTGTTTCAATAAAATCACTGTGGGCTATTCAACATATACTTCAGTGTACAAATATAAAAACACCTGAAAATTTTTCTAAGTTTTCAATATGTGCTCCTGTTGTAATTCTCCACACAACAATTCTGTAATCTAGTTCATCCTACACCTAATTCAGCATGTTCCTATCAATTCAAGAGAAGACAATATTGATGCAAGCCATCAATCTGGTAGAGCAGACTGGTACAAAATCTTATATGACTGAGGGTACAAACTGGGAACATGGGGAATACAATAGCAGCTGAAAAGCTTTACCCAACACAACTAATCCATTAGTTTGGAAGTCTAGTGTTTCATTAATCACTGATACAAGAATGTGGCAGATCATCCTGTTAGCAGATAAGTCTGTACTATTGCTCTTCAGCTGTAGCATGAGGCACATCCAGAAAAGTACAACCCATCAATTTCTTTAGCAAAGAAATGGGCTGCAAGCTGAGATGAATTGCCTGATTTTGTGCAGTCTCAAACAAAAACAGAGATGCCTGTTTTATAACATCAATCTCAATCTCTTTTTTTTTTTTTTTTATATTATTCAAACTTAAATCACTACATTACTAATATGATCAAAATATTGACAAAACCTCTGCAATCATTTGCACACACTATATACACAAACAGTTGGCTCTAGTCCTATTGAAATTTTTTCAGAATCACTAATTATACTGAAAAAATGTTTGGCAACAAGTAAAATCAATTAATGTTTTATACTAAAAATTAAAAAAGTGAATTTTTTTATCACCATTTTAGTCATAATTTTGGAAAAATTTTTTTCATTAAAGACTAATTCAAAACATACTTACATGTATTAGTGGCTACAACAATTAATGCTGAGCTACCTTTCCTTCCCCGAAGAAGTGAATTATCAGCATATAAACAAAAATATTTTTCACCTCCCAAATAGATACCCGTCTCATTGAAAGCTGCTGGATTGGTCCGCATCGTATCTGCAATAGTCTTTAGCTCTTGCTGTGTTACCTAGAATAAATTATATAAAACAATTTCAAAATTCAGCTCTAAAGTTTGATATTAAAATGTAAAAATCCAATTTGCCAATAATGGTCATAAACATCTTAAAAAAACAATATTAAAACTTGAATACTACTTAAGAGCCAAATAATAAACCAGAGATGCAGATACTAAATATTAAAAAAACTTAAGTGCTTTCATACAACTTCCAATAATGAGGAATTAATATTCCAGTTAAGAAATGTTATCCATATTCTTAGGTGGGGGGACAAAAAACTTTGTATATCCTTTTAGAAGGAAAAATTGTCTGAAAAATATTTTTATTTCAATAATTCCATGTAATATTTACATTTGTTTGCTATTGGCTAATAAATATCAAAATATCTCTCTTAACAAAACAAAGGATGGTGTTAATAATTCAAAACATTATACAAGAAATCTTCAGAAAATTAGTTTAAATTCAGGGAACGAAATATTTGCTACTTCAAATTATCCAAGATTTACATATTTCTGTACAACATGCCAAAGGCCATGTAACCAATGTAATTTATTAAGCAAACAGAATATGGCTACTTACTTCTACAGAACACTATTTTCATTTATTATTATTATTGTACAGTATTTAGTGGGTTATACTCGGTTGATACTGGTGGCTGTTATTATTATTAATATAAATTATAATACTAATAAACTGCAGGTAAGCAGCATGTAAATGGGGAGAACCACACAAACCACCAGATAGGTTTTATAAAAAGTAAAGAAGAATTCCTTGAAATATAGCCCAAATTATTTTTAAAGTGGACCAAAAAGTAGTAAGTTACCCAATTGTAGTTGCCTAGAGTCCTACAAATATCTCAATCTGCTACTTCTAGCCCAATTCACCAATCCCAAAAACCAGCTGTAATTTACAAGATAGAAAGAAAATGTGCAAGGTGACAACTGAAGATGTGTTACTGTAAAAGCAAAGCCATATTGACCAGATTAGAGTTGTTCTTGGTTATTGTTCTTTCATAGCATGAAGACACTTCAATCAAAATAAACAAGTTAACATAGGAATATCAGTTTAGACAGAATTTTCATTTTGAATTACAAAGAAACTGTATTTTGAACTAACCAAATTCCTTAATATGTAAATCTCTATTCCTGGCCAGAACAAAAGTACAGTTATGAACTAATGCAATTTTGAACTATTGAAATCCATGTTAATTTGAACTCCCTGTATATGAAAAGTAGTGTTTCTAACAAAATCTATTTTCTCAAAATATTTGAGAAGCCTTTAACTTGTTCTATTTGAATGAATTTAAGGCTGCATCTGACAAGCTGAAATAATTCAAAAACATTTTACATTAAAATTAAGTTTAATGTGTTTCTTATAAATATGAACTATGTAGTCAAAAATCAACTATAATTCATAACAGATTTAATTTACTACCTTTTTAGTAATTTTAACAATCCCCAAAAAGGTTTTTATGCACTCTCTTCAGCAATAAAAAATAGTGAGTGACATGAAGCAAAAATTTTGCTTTAAGAACATTTTTTTTTTACTTAAAAACTTTTCGTTCTAAATTATAAAATTTCATTTGGCAAAATAAGCATAACAACTGCATCAAAAAGGCTACAAATGAAATGATGTATAATTAAAAATTTTTAAATATTTTAATTAAAAAAAACTAACAGTTCTCAAAGTAAACATAAGACGGACACAAGATAACCAAGTTCTATTGTGTGGAAAAAACATAAGTAGAGATGAAAATATAGATTATTGGAAAAAAAGGGGGCAACTTATCTCAATTTTAAATGCTGAAAATAAATAGTTTCCATTTGACTTACTTTTCCTTGTTTTAAATATTGAAAGAAGTTAAAGTCTGTTTTAAAAGGAAGAAATACAGTGATACCTCAGGATACGAAATTAATCCGTTCTGAGACGGAGATCGTATCATGAAAATGTCATAAGGTGAATCATTTTTCACCAAATGATTACATGTAAAACCAAATAATTCGTTCCAACATGAAAAACACATTCAAATTAAAGCTAAGTAGTACATTAAAAAAAATAATAATAACTGTAGTAAGGAAAACACTGAAAAATGCATTTTGTAGTTGTAAATGTATAAATAACCATAATAGAATAATAACTGATTTAAAAAAAATGTAGTTTTATTTTGCACTTTACTTTTGAAGATAGACGACGGTGGAGGTGTAAACTGGTGGCAGAGGAGAGGGATAAGGGAAATGATACTAAAAGTTAATGTACTGTACATAACATAATGTAATGAAAACACTGAAAAATGCGTTTTGTAGTTGTAAATGTATAAATAACCATAATAGAATAATAATTGATTTTTAAAAATGTAGTTTTATTTTGCACTTTACTTTTGAAGATAGACGACGGTGGAGATGTAAACTGGTGGCGGAGGAGAGGGAGAAGGGAAATGATACTAAAAGTTAACGTACTGTACATAACGTAATGTAACGATAACTTAAAAATAACAGAAATGATAAAAAAAAATTAGTGTTGTTTTATATATATAAATAACCATAATAGAATAATAATTGATTTTTAAAAATGTAGTTTTATTTTGCACTTTACTTTTGAAGATAGACGACGGTGGAGATGTAAACTGGTGGCGGAGGAGAGGGAGACAGGAAATGATACTAAAAGTTAACGTACTGTACATAACGTAATGTAACGATAACTTAAAAATAACAGAAATGATAAAAAAAAATTAGTGTTGTTTTATATATATATTTTAAAATTTTTATTCACTGCTTTTTGCTTTCTTTCCTTCACTTCCACCAGCACTTTCACTGGATAGAGGTCGCTTAGTAAAATATCTATCCAAAGAGGTTTGGCTTTGCCTACTTTTTAAAATGTTTCTAAAATGACTTAGGCAAATGTCATTAAACCGAGCAGCAATACGGCCAGTGTGAA
>NW_019384999.1:275297-283015 GCF_000671375.1 Centruroides sculpturatus | reverse complement strand
GGGCAAAAAACAAAGGATGGAACAAGAGAAGTTGACCCTGCAAGTTCCGGTAGCCTCTCCTGAATCTGACTCCGATTAAAAAACAATAAAAAAAGACCCGCTGCAATGTGTAAAAAGTCTGTATCTGTATGAATGTGTAAAGAAAGGGTGCTTCCCCCTCCTCCTCACAACATCTGACTACCCGGCATAATTGGTGTCTGCTCCATTTTCATTTTTTATGGTACAGTACGGTTATTTTATGCTGCGGAACGAATTATATGTTTTAACATGTATTTCTATGGGAAAATGCGTTTCGTATAACGGACGTGCACCTGGAACGGATTAAGTACGTTGTACAAGGCACCACTGTATTTGGTTATCACAAATTATGATGTTGCAGTCAAAACCAGTTTTTCATTAGGAT
The DNA here is from genome assembly GCF_000671375.1 of Centruroides sculpturatus. Taxonomy (NCBI): domain Eukaryota; kingdom Metazoa; phylum Arthropoda; class Arachnida; order Scorpiones; family Buthidae; genus Centruroides; species Centruroides sculpturatus. Next base: position 282,612 of record NW_019384999.1, on the reverse strand, counting down.
GCATTTTAACTAGTTGAAACTAGTTTATATTGGATGTCTTTGTTATAATTAGAATTTACTGCTAGTCAAAAATGAATTTGAGTTAAACTAGTTTTAACTAGACATAACTGGTTTTTACAAAATGTCTTAGTAAAAACTATTTCGACCGAGGTCAAAGTTCATTCAGCTAAAGTGTGATAACGCTTAGAGTCTCTAATTACAATAGTAGATAGTCAAGAAGACCCAGAAGCTGCAGCTAGTACTAACGCAGAACCTCAAATAATACCAGCTAGTGACAAAGATCCAGAATCTGTAGCTAATGCAAATTGACAGACCCAAATAATAGCAGCCAGAGAAAAAAACTAATCTAAACTTGGAACAACAGGCCCAGAGAATGAAATTGGCTTCGGATTCAATACACGCTCCTGTAGAAATCGGTGATAATATAATTATACCAATCCCTGATGTCGACAGACCAAAAGCAGATCTCCGTAATATTAATCAGAGTGATTCTTCAGAAGGATGAACAAGGTTTGCATAAATTTGGAACAAAATATGGGATACTCGATAAATTGTATTGCAAATACATATTGTTAAATTGTGCCACTGTTTAATGTATCTAACTATGCAGTTAATTTGTTAATATTTTGAAGTCTAATTATTATGAAAAAAATTGTTTCCTTTTTGGGGCACAATTTACCATAATTATTATTAATTAAAGATTCAATTTAAAATAAGTATGAATCTTTTTGAAAACTTAAATGTATGTACTTGATCAGGTCAGAATTTGACATGTCCAAAGAAAACTTCTTGCCACTAGAAGAAGTGCCAGAGACAAATGTATCTTTAAGAACTGCTGCCAGGAGAGCAGCCTTAGGAACAGACCAAGGATTTGTTTGCTCTTTGTGTCAAAGGTGTGCTTTTGTAAGAAAAAAGGCAACTTACGTAACTCTAAATGCCATGATAGTTTGCCTTGCAATAACAAGTAATGTAGACTTAATTTTTATATTTATGTTCCTTTATTGAATGATTATTTTTGTATGACTTTAATTAATATTACTGATGATGTTTTAAAGTTAATATTGCCGACATGGCTCTGATTTTCCTTAAAAATGTTCGTATAGTGTATGATTAATTTCGTATTGCTTTAATGAATTTTAATAACACAGATGTATGACCAATATTTTCAATAAATATTATATTAAATAATACAAATGTTTTAATCCCAATCATGAGTATTTATTTCCCCTAAACATATTTATGTAGCTAAAATTAGTTTTAACTAATGTTCAAAGTTAAAACTAGTTTTATCTAAAATCCAAACATGCACAGCAGTGAATTCTAGTTATAACTAGGAAATTCTAGATGTAGCAAAAACATCCAGTATAAACTAGTTTCAACTAGTTAAAATGCATCCTAACTAAAAACTGGTTTTGACTGCAACATATATATATATATTTCATGTTTGGACAACCAGGAGTTAAAAAAAAATGCAATAAATTATTGAGATCATTTTGTCCAGTCATGGTAGTAAGAGAATATCATTCCTGTTTTGGTACCTTAGCTGCCATTACTGGACAGATGGTGATAGGAACCTTGCTTTATTTCCAGTTTTCAAATTTCACTGTAGATTCTGCAGTATTCACGTGTAGTTATAAAACTGGTCATTATGTATAACAGCAGTGGTGTCAATATTGACAAAAAATATGTTTCAAACTTTAAAACTATAGTGAAGACCTCAAATCCTCAACAGAGAACTAGAGCCTTGATTATTTTTAGAAGACAGTTTAACACTATTATCTGTGTAAAAACATTCAGAAGTGTCAATAGTATAGGCACATTATGAAATAAAAAGGCTTTCAAGGAAGCATTTAATGTTAATGTATGTGTTCTTATGATATCCACTCTGAATGCATATACACATGCATTTGTACATTCTGCAAGATTCTTAATGATGTGATTAAAAAAAATGTTTAATCATGAAATACATAAAGAACAGCTGAAAGATAAGTCACAGTAAGATCAAGTTTCTACTGTACTTTGAAAAGATCCGTAACTTCATTTAAAACTTTGATAAGAAGAATTATTAATACTTAACAAGTTGACAAAGGCAGAGAGTTGAAGCAAATAAGACTGTATAGTAGGCCTAATCTCTAGAGTGACAGACTTAAAATAAAAAGTCAAGACATAAAATTAAGAGAAAAAAATTACAACATTATTTAAATTCAGTAACAAAGTTGCTTAGGAAGTACACTCAAACATATTAATACTAATCAGCCCCGACTCAAGGGAGCCAACTTACCTCTTGGCCTGAATTCAAACAAAATATAAAAAGACAGGCCATACAGATTTTGTGAAAACTATGTACAGACAAAATTTGTGTGTCTGCAATAAGCACACATTTAGTACCAATATAAACAAATCACCTACATAAGCTGATAAAAAAACCACATCCCCTGGATTAAGGTTCCTCAACCAATTCAGCAAGCTTCCATAAGAAAAAGTAACAACCACAGACTAACTTCAATTAGATGAGTTATTTTTAGCATTTCTTACTCCAAGCACTTGTTCTAGAAAGCCATGTTTCATGACAAAACATTAGGAAGAATTATTTTTATGAAGTGTAAATTAGTAATAAAATAAAGGCTACCATTTACAAATTATCACACTCAACATTCATTTCCTCTAATTTATTAGTTTCATGTCATTCAAACATGGGATTTTCATTCCTGCCATACCAAGAGTTTGGCTGAGAGTCAAGTCTGAAATTCTTGATAATACAGGAGTATGGTCTGAGTGGGTTGAAAACAAGACTATATCAGACTTTCCTTAAGTGTCTTTAAAAGCCAATAAAATGTTTCTACTCAGGTCAAGTACCCAAAATACTATTAGGAAAACATTCCGAAGATATCTGATTATTCTTTTTGCAATGAATAAACTTAAGGTTTAAGATTTCTACTTTTATTTGCAATTAGAAATCTTGAAAAAATATGCTGTCTGTAAAATGAAGATAAAAAAACTAAACTGTTGTTTGTATCTAAAGCCTTCTGATAAAATCAAAGTTCAAATGAAATGAAAAGCCTTTATTCAAAAAGGCTTATCTTAGGGTAATATTGAAACTGAAAAGAAATATAGCTGACATGGCAGTTGCTAAGACAGTTCTCTCCTTAAGCACTTTGAATGAATAATTAAAGTACCATTTACAAAAATAGCTACCTTTTGTATGAAGTATAAGAAAACTTTAACAGCCATTCAATGAATTTATCTAATGAGTTTGAAATTAGAATTGGTAATTGTGACATCATCATCATCATGAATAATTAAATAAAATATAACTAATGATACTATCTTATTCACCACGGAGCAAGATAAAATTATTAAAATGACCACTTAATTGTAAATGACAAACTCCAGTATAAAATATATTTACATAAGCAAGCATTGCAAAACATACAAAAATAAAAGTTAGAAAGATTATAATGGATAACTAAGTGGAGAGAGATTATTCAGTGTTGCAAATTAACCATACTATTTAATAATAATAATTTTAACTGCATTATTTAACAGTCATTGAAGACAACTTTACAAAAATTTCTCATTTTCATAGATATACACTGCTGGCCATTAAAATTGCAACACCAGGAAGGAATGATCGTATGAATGTCAAAATCACATGAAAGGAAGAAGAGGTTGGAATATGCAAATGATTAGTATTTCAGCGTATTTAGACGAAACAGGAGGGACAAACGACATCTGAAGCACTGCATAAAAGAAACGTTGTGCAGTGGATTTCTCATTCGGAAATCGCTTTGTAAGGTTGAGGTTTCATCAGAATATCATGTTATGCCTCGAATAAGAAGAAGAAATGCTTACCAGCAAGTGTCGGAATTCAATAGAGGCAGGATTGTTGCCTATCGAGAGTGTGGATTATCATTCCATAATATTGCCACTCGCACTGGTCGAAATCCAACCGCTGTCACGCGAATATGGAATCGATGGGTTGCTGAGGGTCTTATTGAACGGCATGCAGGATCTCAACGCCCTCCCATGACTAACGCCCGAGAGGATAGACATATTGTGAGGTCGGCCGTGCAAAACCGTATAACCACATCATGGACCATTAGTCAAAAAATGTGCTTGTTTGCAGCACGTCCAGTATCTGCTCGTACGGTGCGACGACGTTTGCAGCAGCGTGGATTGTCAGCACGGCGACCATTACTTCGGCTTCCCTTGACAATGCAGCATAGAGATGACTGATGCGCCCAACGACAAAGCTGGATACAGGAATGGCACAATGTCGTCTTTTCAGATGAGTCCCAGTTCTGCTTGCAGCATCCTGATGGCTGGAGGATCTGAGGAGATTGCTCGTCACCTGCTTGCATTCGATATTGGCATAGGGGCCCTGCACCTGGTGTTATGATATGGGTAGCCATTGGGTACATGACACGCACATCTCTAGCTCGGATTGACGGTAATTTGAACAGAGATCAGTACATTTCTGACATCTTACGTCCAGTGGTTGTGCCCTATCTTCGAGGCCTGCGAAACGCCATCTTCCAACAAGATAATGCAAGACTTCATGTTGCACGTCATGTTCTGACCTTCCTCGATACAGAGGGTATTCGATTGTTGCCCTGGCCTGCATGGTCTCCAGATCTCTTACCAATTGAAAACATCTGGTCATGGGTTGCTGAGAGACTGACCCGCCACCCCTCTCCTGCTAATACAGTCAATGAAGCGTAGCATAGACTTGAAGCAGCATAGAACGAGTTGCCCATTTCTGTCATCCAAGCCCAGTTTGACACCATGCCTAACCGGATAAGGGCCGTTTTAGCTGCCAGGAATGGCAACTGTGTCTACTAATTTTGCACCCCTGTAAACCCCCAAACTGCTTGCAAATTTAATCATTTTGTCTTCATGCCATACTGTTTATGTACAATAAATATCTTTTTTTTATTTGCTTTCCTTCTCGGTGTTGCAATTTTAATGGCCAGCAGTGTACTTCTGTAGTCATGACACTAAAATCAAAAATGTAATGCAGTAGTACCTTGTACGTTAAATGCTAAATTTCACAAAAATATTCTTTGGAATTCAAACAATGCTTGAAAGTTCAAACTGCATGTACTGAAAAATGTAGTTTAAGTATAAATGCAAATCTGTTGTGCACCCAAGTATCTCTCACTCATGTTATGCTCATGTTTTCAGTGTTTTTGCTTTATTTTTGATATGTTTGGTTGTGTATATATATATATATACATATAGCAGGGGTGGCCAATTTTTGTGTACATAAGATCTACTTTTTATCTTAAAAATGTGTCGCGATTGACTTGTTGTCATAAGGATAGTCTAAGTGGCGAGGGGGTGGTGTGAAATACATACTATGTTTAGATAGGTAAGAAAAGCCACAATTTAATTTAAAACATGAAGAAAAGGTACTTACATTGTAAACAGAAGAAAAATTGAAACTCAACATTGTCACTTTCGGGGACCACCACTTCACCCTTCCTCTTTCTACCGTGTCCCGACCAGTCTCTGTCCCTCTTCCCACCTTTTTGTTTTTTGGTTTTACGATCCTTTGCCTACATTTCTTATTCCCCTTTTACAACTGTATGCAAATGAATAGCACATGGACTGACAAAACTGCATCTGAAGGAGGATGCGGTGGTCCAATATCACTACATTTGCGTTTGCGCGTTACGTTCGGTTTCGAGTGTAACACATTAATTCAATACATCGCGAGCGATCGACTTGTTGGCCACCCGATATATAGCATGTTATTTGTCATTTTTTTAAAACAATTCCTTCCTGTAATTTTTCTTCAACAGCTTTTGAGCAATCATACATTTTGTACCCTTCAGTTCAAAATTCTCCAAATGGAACTTTTAAAACCACATTTGACATGATCAAATTTTTTTCACTGTGATTTATATCCTTTCTGAAACTCAAAGCATAATGCTTTGAGTTTCAGAATGATATGCTTTTTATCTGAAGACATTTCCATTAGATTTTTTACTTTACATTTTGTTTTGAATAAAGTTTAAAATAAGCTTCTAAAAGAATACAGCCCACATTAGCAATATGTTAAATTTTATAACTTATAATTAAAAAAAATTACATTTATGTTAAGCAAGCTGTTAAAATCCCAAAAACTTTGTTCAACCCAATATAACCTTTACTTATTAATCCTGAAATGGAAAAGAAACTTATTGTGAAACATTAAAGCAGTACACATGTGGCAGATCTGACAGTCATGTTTAAGATGCAGAAGTATCAATAGAATGTGTGCAACCAGTAAATGCAAATTTTCATTTTAATAAATGAAATATGTAAATTTTGTATATTGCTTATGATTTAACTTTTTAGGATATTTGTTATTCTTACCTTAAATTGTGTGTATTTGCTGGATTTAAGTTTATTGAAAGTGAGCATTTTTTTTTAGGGTCTGGGAATTGATGCACTCACTTTCCATTACTTCTAACAGGGAAAAAACTAATTTCAGTCTCAACTTCAAATTTAATTCATTCCAGGAAATCAATCATTGTATGTGAAAGGCACCACTATTTACTAGTAAATTTACTAACTGGTAAAAAAGAGGCATTTGTTCATATCTAAATGGAAATGACATGATTTGATAAATTTTTACTCAAAAAACTAAGCTCTGAAAATTTCTTTGTACTGTACATAAAGACAAATTTGTTTTACCCCTCAGGCTACACAGAGAATAGTCAACATCCAGTCAATCACCTTTCCCTTCACTTGATTTCATGTTTAACAGATTAAACATGAAATGGCCAAAATCTGCTTGGAGAGTTAAATGCAAAAATGCAGTAATGAATATCTGATTTAATACTGGTGTTGGTTATTAAGTATGCATTAGTAAATTTTGCCAATTAATTGAAAATACTTCTATTTGATTCTATATACACCACTTGTTAATACTATGCAGATAATGCTATCACATGTATGCCAATCAGAACTAATATTTTGTGTTAAAGTAAATATCTTATCAAAATATTATTGTTTCAGGTAATAAGCAGGATAATAGAAGGAAAAAAGGAATTTATAAAATGCACATTTGTTAATACAGGTAAATAATCGTAGAGCGACATTTATCCGAAGGTCGGTTATCCGAAGGAATTCCAGTCGACAAATTTAAATTTTTGCCGGTGCTGTAATCTTTGGCTATGTCTTGGGCTACTCAAATATTTTACGTTTTTGATACTAAATTAACTTCTGAAGTATAATTTTTTATTGTTTTTATATTTTTCAATATATTTATTTTGTTCGTACAAAATAAAAAAATAATTTTTAACGATACAATAGTCTTCATTAGGCT
>NW_019384999.1:234546-267810 GCF_000671375.1 Centruroides sculpturatus | reverse complement strand
AATTATGGAATCATACTTTGGTTTGTTATTAAAACACTACGTATTATATTTTAAATCTTCGCTAAAGAGGTTTGCGAAGAATCTTTTCTTGATTTTACTCACCAATTGGGTGCTTGCTTGCATTCTAGGATTTAAATTTATCTACGTAAAAAGAAGGAGTGGGGAAAGGAAGTGAAAGAAACAAATTTTTGAACTTTAACGATACGGAAGCCGTTAATGTGCAGATTACCTAGGTAATTTGAGAAATTGAACATTTTTGCAGCTTTAACGGATCACCCTAGTTAATCTGCAGATTAGCTAGGTAATGCACACATTAACGGATTTCGAGCTTTAGCGGTAACATATATAACCATTTGCTCTTCATGTAATGGATGATAAGTGGGCCACTACAGCCCAAAATCTTGTTGACAAACATGATTTTGTAAGCAAAGCATTGCAACTTAAACTTTTTGCTCACTGGCAACAATGGATATTTTCATTGCATTGACTGTTTTGCTTTTGGGTTCAAAATGAAGCACCCATGTCTCATCTGTAAGAATTCAATGATGAACATCTCCCTCATGCCAGCAGCAGTCCAAAATGTTTATGGGTAACCTTCTCCTGATGAGCTTTGTAATCAGACTTCAGTTCCTTTGATACCCACCTGATACAAATGCCTAAAGTATCCAATGTCATTGTGACAATGTTGTATACACAGCCATGGCTCATGTTGAATTTAGTAAGATAGCATCTGATTCTGGGGACTCCCTAATTCATGTATCAATTAGCATTGTGTGTCCAACATGAGGTTGTTGGGCAATCCAGATGGGTCTCACAGACCACATGTGCAGGGCCAGCAGTAGAGTTTATCTGCTTGGGGCAAGACATGCATTTGACACCCATTATCCCCCTACATAAAACAAAAAAAAAAAAAAAATAAGTTGTGTTTTAAAATACCATACCTATTAGAAGTGGGAAGAAATTTTTGAATGTTTTTAAATTTTACTTTTATTTAATACTTTAATTTCATATGCATTACTATGATAATTCAATGTTCATTATTTTCACTCACAAAAATTTATGAAAATTTGCCTCCTTGAGCAAATGACCAGTTTGCCCATGTGGCAGTGCCAGCCATGTACATATGTCTGCTTAAAATTACCATACCTATCTAATCTTACACCTTACGTTGGCTTAAACTGTCTTCAAAATTTAATGCAGGATGGTGGATCAATATGCTTTTTCTCACAAAAAAAAACACTTTGCTGCTCTTCAACAGTGCACTCTGAGCATTTACAACAGGGATAGTTTGTGGCACATTGTTGGCACATTAATGGTTCATATCTAGCCCATGGCCTTGATTTCCTTTTCTAAAAATCAATGTTTAGTATGCTTAACATCTTGTGGGGATTAAAACAAAAAATGTCAAGCATCTGTTTACACAAGCTGTAAAGACCAGACAACAAAAGCACCTTTTTTTAAATTACAGAATGTTTTGGTTTACTGAATAATAAATTGAATACAGCCCACAATACATCCATTTGACTGGTCCTTTGCTGCATTTGAGTTTGAAACCCCTGATTTACAATATTGCATACATGCATATAGCAGGATTGCCAACACTGAGTAATGTATGCTCCAGATAACTGTTTTGTAATATCAATATAATCCAGAAATTTTCTGGGAATCATCATTTTCATATCTTATTATGTGTGTGAAACCAATGTATCCCTGAAATTTTCTGGATAATATTAGGAAACAGTTATACTGAGAGTGCTTTTAGTTAATGACTTCTTCCTATTTTACATTGATAAAAAGAAACATTTCCTTTAGTCAATTCTGCAAAATCCAGGAAGTAAAAATTTTATATTGTTTACTGTCATAAGATAGAAGGGGAGGAAAAAATAATGTATTTACATAACTTAGAATTGTGATAATTTCTAGTCAGCATAGCTATATCAAGGTCAATATGCTAATATTTAAAATGAGCTTCCACAAAACACAATCACATTTCAATTAATACTTTCTGTAAGGATGAGACTAATTTTGTAGAAAAACTTAGAACACTCCCCTTCTTTGACCAAAAAAAATTCTTAAATTTGACAAACAAAACTAAACAAATTTCCACTAATATTGCACTAGATTATCAAAAGTCTGCTAAAATTAGTACACAACTGTCCTAAGTATGTCTTTCACTTAAGGAATAGTAATTTCTTTTACCTGAAGACAAGTTCATATCATTAGTATGAAAATATATGAATAATATTAATATTCAATTTGTACATTCATTTAGTTAATGTTTCAATTCAATAAAACAATAATCTATAAAAATACTGCCATGTTATAATCAAACAAGTGTTAATTTTAGTATTTCTTAATTGAATTGTTAACTTATAAGATTAAAAAATTTGTTAAAGTTAAGTATATGAGTGTTCTTTCACCACAAAAAATACCCACCTTAAAGAAAAAAAAAACAAAAATACAATATCAAAGTAATTAAACACAATTTAATCTAATAAAATCATCTGAAAACATAACAAATTGGCAATATATTTTTGATGCTTTTGTATAAAATATTAAAGCATAAAAACTTATCTGCACTTAATTATGGAATTTGAAACTGAAACAAACAAATGAAATGCAATCTCAAAACACACTACACTGATATGGATTTTTTTTCTGAATTTTATTTAAAAAGATCAAAACTTACCTCTACATGAAAAATTTTCTAGTAGTAAAGGAGAAAGTTTTGATTCTATAGTGTGAGCTGGACAAGAATGAAAACTTTAAAAAATGTTTGCAATTAAAAAAAAAAATTTAATTTAGACAGTCCAGATGACCATTGGCAAGATCTTCAAAAAAATAAATTGTTGACAACACAATGGCAATGGAAGCATTATGATCTAAGGTTGCCTACAGTGTCCAAAGAACACAGTCATAAAACTGCCAATGGTCAGGTGAGCACTTATGGATACTGGGGGAATTCCATACTATTAACTACAAATAAATTAATAATAATTTAATTCTTACCTATTGTAGAATTTTTTTTAAGAAAAAAAGCATTTTAATATGTTTGAATCTAGTTTGCTTCTTTTCTAGTCATAAATTTAACAAAAAAATGCAAGAGGCATTCTCTGTACATACGGCACAATATTGGATGTTGTCTTAGTATTCAAATTTATTTTTTTTATCATTTGAGAACTCAAATCTTACCCCATCTTATATATAATTAAAATTTGTGTGTGTGTGTGTATTTTATATATATATTAGTTAAGGGTGAAATCTTAGTAGTATTCAAGTAGAAGGCTTGTTTTTATCAACTATCACCATCAAGGGGAGACCATTTCTTGCATTGACTTTAGGAATTTTATTAAATTGATATGGATGAAATAAACATGTTTATAAAATAGAGCTATAAAAAGAAACTTTTTTTGTGATTACTTCCAAAACAAAGTAGTGTAAGGGGGAAATCACCCCAATAAAATTATTTGAATACTAAAATGATTATTTCAATGAATCAGTCAAAATTTAAAACATTAAATTTTTACAATTTTTCAGCTTTACTAAAATATAACCAAGAAGTGAATGTATAATATAAAAAGTCACTATTTCAACAATTTAAGAATTTCATTAATAATAAATAATTTTTTAGTGTTTAATTGATTTTGTAATGATACTAACGATAATGACAAGGAGTAGAACTCCCTTTGTAACAGGCAGTCGCCTTCTACTAATAAATTGGAATTTCAATCTTTGAATCTAATAATAATTAATTATTTTTGAAATTTATAAATGTAATATAAGTTTTTAAAAATAGTCAATGATGCATTATCTTAAATAAGTGTTCTTAAAAAAACAACAATTATTCATTGAGAGCAAATCAAGACAACTTAAAAACCATTTGGCTAATTCAAGTTTTTTTACATTATGTGATGGGAAACTGCTTACATGTAGTGCAATCTTTCCCAACAGGAAAAAATCATCTCTTCTGTGACAAAAATGTTTAGAGCATAATTTTGATTGTAGACCAAAGAAGTTTTTTGGGTTCAAAAATAGCAAGTGAATCTTCTAAACTGTTTCATTTATTTTTAATTTAAAATGATTATTTGAAAAACTAAAAATGAAACAAAAAAGGTCTGCATTTAAACTAGAATATTGAAAAGGAGATTTTATCCAAATTACAATGAATTACCATAAACAAGTTTTTTATCCATAATACAAAAAAAAAAAAACTATCAATCTCCAATACACTTTGATTTCCATCATATCAGGGTCAGAACTCTAGTCTATCTTTACTAATTGATTTCCATTAATCAACAAATTACATCAAGTTCATAACTTGTTATCCATAAAATTAAAAGAAAAATTTAATTTAAGCATGTATCAGTTTAACATATAGCAAATTATACAGTAGGTCTAATTATATTTTTATGATTTAATGGAGTTTTGTAAACAAAGCCAATTAATTACTACTAAATTGTTTTGTGCACGATTTTCAAAAGAAATTGTGCTTATTTGGGAGATATTTTCAGGACCCAAAATTATTCTGCACCTTGTCTGAAGACCTTAAGAAATTGGTATATCCATTTACCAAGAGGAACATAAAAGGATATTTGAACATATCAAAAAGGAACATTTGTCTTTCTACATTCATGGTTCTTTTATTTAAAAAAAAAGACAGGAAAATTAGAAAACTCATGGCTTCAGGAAAAAAATACAATTTATTCTTTTAGTTTTACTAAAAGATAACTGTTAAAGATATAACAAATAAAGATCATAATCAATCCAACAACAATTATTCTGATCTTATCAATCCATATTTACCCATTTTCTCAAGTGTTCATTCATTAAACAAATATTAAAACTACAACTACAAAACAGTTTTGTTTAAGCTTGTTCAAAACTTTAGTATGCACTTTCATCATGCATAAAAAAAGGTATTTTCTACTAGTAATATCTGTAGAATATTTATCAAATGAAATAATTTGTTTTATATCTATACAAATATTATAAAGAGGTAATGTTTGTATGTAAGTTTGTATGCAGCAGGTAATCTCCGAAACTACTCATCTGATTTCAAAAATTCTTTCACCAATATTTAGAATGGAACTTCAGGGTGGACATAGACTATATATTATTCTGTTAAACATTCATATAAATTAAAAGATATAATCTAGATTAAGGCTTTTATGTCCAACAGATGGCGCTACAAGTACGACGCCCTAAGTTTGCTTTTCTGAGAGGCATTATGCTTTTCTGTGAAAATGAACTAAAGCAGATCATCTTCTATCTATCTACATAAATAAAAATGTAATGTTCGTTTGTTCCTACCGATTCCTTTGAAATTTTGACGCAATGCTGCATTTGAATAAGCACGTGTTTTTATATAATATACATGTTGAAATTCAACCCCACTGAAGGAAGATGGTTAGGATTAAGGCTTACGGTAAAGAACTCTGCTTCTATTTATATTATTTTAGATGCGGGTTTTTGCATTTTTGATTGCGTTTTAGTAGGGTACGTCAACAGAATGTACACTAAGAAGAAATTTTTCAATATTCCCCCCGCGGGAGAGAGAGACAGGATTAAGGCTAACCATGAAGAACTTGGCTTCTATTATACTATTTTAGATGCGGGTTTTTGTGTTTTTGATTGCGTTTTAATAGGGTACGTCAAGAGAATGTACACTAAGAAGAAATTTTTTGAAAAATTCCCCCGATGGGGGAAGTGTTATAAATTTATAATAGATACATTTTGAACCACAACAACGCGTGGCGGGGTCTGCTAGTAGAAAATAAATTAAGAACTATCTCAAAAATCATTTCTACAGGAATATATATATATATATAAAGATAATTTTGATTCTTCCTATAGTATAGAAATGGCAGACTACAATAATAATTCAAGGGGTGAATCAGGTTTATAGGTGTTAATTAACAGTTTAATCAATAACAAATGTTAGACACACAAACTGTCTTAATCAGGCAACACAAGAATGAAAAATATTTAGAACAAACTATAGAACAATTTAAAATGTAGTAACATTAAAAACAATAACCATGACTTTTTTTTACATAAAATTGTGAAAGAATTATGTATATGCAGGTATTATCTTCATATACATATTTTATTACATCTTTGTTTTAAACAATAATGAAATAAAATAGGTATATATGTATATGTAGAAAAAACTGGGTGGTTACTTATCATTTTGCATGACAATTCTAAAAACTAGTCTATAGTTTGTCTGAACAGCTATATGTAATTTGCTATAAATTTTAAGGACTTATCACACCAGTTTTTCAACTGTGAATTAAAATTTAATGTCAAATACAAAAACACTTGAATTAAAACTGAGAAAGATGATATAGTCCAAAATGTACTGTACATACATATTGGTTTAATAAAATCTCAGTGTTTTCAAATTGAAAAGTTGTGGTATGACAAGTCTTTAAAATTTATAACAAATTACATATAGCTGTTCAGAAGATTTATTACAATATTGGACAAAAAGCAAATAATTATAGTTATAGTTTGTTCTGAATATTTTTCATTTTTCTTGTGTTGTCTGATAAAAACACAGTATATACTAAAATGTTAATTTCAGAAAATTAGTTTTATTACTTTTATATCCCTTATACAGTTGACCCCCCTATATCACTGTTGATTATTCCGTTTTATATGAATTCCATGTTGTACGAGTCACTTAGATTTTACAAATATGTGAGCCATTCACTGCCCGGCACATGTATTTGTAAAATCTAAGAGACTCGCACAACATGGAATTCATATAAAATGGAATAATCAACAGTGTTATAGGGGGGTGTCGACTGTAAATGAAACATTAACTTTTATCACACAACTTTGCTATTGCAGAAATTTATGGCATTTGTTATTTTAATTTTAAACATTATCAGAGCATATTATGTGTTACATATTCCCTATTCATTCTCTATTGTCAAAATTTAATAGTAAAAAGAAAAATGTTGTCAACCAACGATTAAAAACATCCTTACTTCATTGTAAAATAAAATAAAAAGTAATAAAATATTTAAGGCCAATATTTTTGATACCTTTAAGAAAACATTGGATGACTACTGTATAGTTTGTCAATTCTGAATTTTACTGTTTTATGATGTGCAACATCTATTAAACTTATTTGCTATTATGGCAAAGTCAATGTTTTTTTTTTTTAATGTTAATGACTCAAAATGCACATGCAAGAGGGGCTGACAATTTAAAATTACATTTAACAAAAAGCATACACTAACTGAAATCATTGTTTCTGCTAATGAATTTGTTTAAAGATATCTACTTTTGTTCAATTTAAATAAAAAAAAATAAAATAGAAATGTTAGCTTTTTTTAAATAAATAATCAAATACTTTTTAGTGGTTCAGCCTGCTAGTTTAATTGGATTAGATTAATTAATATTTTCTGATCTTGTGTAATAATTTATTTTTTCCAAAGAGGAAAAAAATTTCACAATTTAGAATTTTACATTTTCTCAGATCAGAAATAAAAAAAAAAAAAAACAGAATGCAAAAGACAGGATATGGAAAATTAAGACTGCATTACACATTGTTGAGATTTATATAAATCTCAACAAAGTGTAATTACCTTTTAGAAAATTAATGCAGAACAAAAGAAAAAATTTTACATATAATTAAAATTTATAAGAAATGTACGCGATAGTCAAAAATCAATTTAAAATAATTTGATATTTTTACGTTGCTAATAAAAATTTTAATACATCACAAGGTTCAATGCCACACCCAAAAACACCTTTAGCAAAATTTTATCTGTATTGTGCCAAGCTGTTCGTGTTCCAATTTTAACTTAAATACTTTTAATTACAGCGAATAATTTTACTGTCGATAGCTAAAAATTAAAAAAATTATCATCGTTTTAAACTTTTTTATTAAAAAGTATTAAAAGATAAGATATTTTCATTTAAGTTCGGAAATGAATTAATAATAAATAATAATGAATAATAAATAAAATGTCTATTACTGACTTCGATACAAAAACTATTATCAATGAAATTAATTTTTTTCTTGTTTTAAAATGTAATACGATTTAGAAAAGACATTATGTAATTGACTGTAATGATAAAAACGAAGCGAGATATTGCTACTTGGCCGGCACATAAAGACAAGGTTTGGAGGAATCGATTTTTATACATTACTATTAAAAACCTATCCGTTGGCTAAGACTAAAAGTAGGCTTAATTCTTACCGGTTTGGTATTTGCATCCTTTTCGTACTTTGCCCAAATAGCTCCATCTTGTAATCCACCGATAGCAGATACCTTACACGAAACTTGGGCACATATCTGGTTGTCAACGTAAGTTTGCCAAGACATATTTTCAGGTTTTAATTCAGAAAGGAATCAATCCAAACGAAACCTCCTCTGTTCACCAACTCGAACTAGACGGCTTCCAGCAACAAAGCGAGAATCGCCGACGGTTAGTCACACTTATATATTCTTCCGCCGACTAATTATATTTTATTAAATCAACTTGTTCGATATAAGTAAACGTCTATTCACTTATATCGAAAATTATTTTATAAATTGTATTAATTCGTCTAACTATAAATGGAAATATTTATTTAAAATGTATTTTTTTCAAATATTGTCAGCGCAATAACACAACCGAATAATTCCCTATTAAAGGCAATGACATCATCTTCGATACGAACAGCGACATCTACTGAAGAAAATTTATGCTATAATGAAATTTGAAATGTTTTAAATGAGGAAAAAGTTAGTTTTCTCTCGACTGATTCGTTGATCATTTTTAGTTTTAGGCAGGCTGACAAACTATTTTTAAATTCGTAGGGACGTGACATTACGCATGACTGAAAGACTATTTTGGCCCATGTAGATACAATTAAATGAATCGATTGAATAGCTGAAATGTCTTAGATGCGTATTTGTGCTTTGATTGACTCCGGTTTCGAATCCGAATTGGATTCTCGACAATTTTTGCAGATATTTATTTTTATTGACAAGACTATGTCTTGTTTATAAAATCGTACTGCCGTTTTATGTTACCAATTTAGAGGTATACAGGAGTACATGTCGAAAGTTGATATTTGGCACAGAGTATTAGGTGCCCAAATCATTTGCGCATAAAAAAAATCCAGACGCGTAGGTAGTCAGGGGACCGAGAACCAAGTCAAAATAAAATACAAAATAGCGGCCCTCTTCTACAAACAGGCAAAACAGGCACCTCACCCCAACGAAGTCATGTCGGGGAGAGTACCACCCACAGTCAATCTAAGAAGTGAACTCTGACCTTAGGACCGAACACGTAGTTTCTTCTATGTTAAATAAAATTTGTAATCTAATTTTGTAAATTTGGGATTGCTTCAAATATGACATTAAAACAGGGTGTCGTTACAAGTAGATTTTTTAACATTATCTAGTATAGTAAAATCGTGGAACCAATAAAAATTTGGCGTTATATTAGGATTGTCGTTACACCCGATGACGTTATAATCGGGTTAAACTGTATATTGTTTGTGCAAAATAAAAAAATAATTTCGGACGATACAATAGCCACGATTATTTTTTCAAAAACGGGAAATTTTCGTTACGCATCGACAAAAATTCAACTCGAGCCGACACGCAACGAAGAGAAATTTCGAAATTGGATAGGTTAATTTCATCGAAAATGTATCGTGGCCGGCGAAGTTTGAACGATCGCGCCCAAAAGCAGAGATAACAAAGAAGATTGGAGAATGAGAACGAGACC
Source organism: Centruroides sculpturatus (assembly GCF_000671375.1). Taxonomy (NCBI): domain Eukaryota; kingdom Metazoa; phylum Arthropoda; class Arachnida; order Scorpiones; family Buthidae; genus Centruroides; species Centruroides sculpturatus. The sequence goes on along the minus strand of NW_019384999.1, from coordinate 258,072 downwards.
CGCCTTGAGCGTCAAAGTGATTCAGCTTAGTAGTGAGTCTCCGAGACATAAGTCTTGTCCCAAATACGGTTTTGCCGTTTTACTTGTTGTAACTCAAATCATTCGCCGCCTTATTGTGCTTTTGGTCAAACCGATGAGCATCTTGAAAAAAAAAAAATCTCTAAATTCTGCATGGCGAAAAATGTAAAATAAATATGAAGTTTCGTCCATGTCTATGCAATTCACGTTTATTTCTTCTTAAAAAATTCATCAAAACGTTAAATTTCTAAATAATCAATATTTGTATTATATTACCAAATTTAAGGAATTAAATTTTTGTTGTTTCTATTATTTGCGTGGGCGGTTCTGTTTTTCAGCACCTTATCGCTACCAATTATCAGCGTAAACAAATCCACATAACCATAGTGGTTATATGGTTATAGAAAAAAGACTATTTTAGTATCAGCAGCGGCCCTAGGATTTGTGAGGCTATGGCAAAATTTATTTTTGAGATCCATTAAAAGTGCGATGGAGATAGAGGGTAGATTTATTTAGAACAACAACAATACAAGCATTTTAAATATAGAAACAAATGGTAAAAACACAGTAAAGTAATAAAAATATGTACCAGTACAATAATTTTACAATGAATTGGAAAATTCAATATAACTAGAGAAATATGCGTATATAACTGCTCTTCTGTATTTAGCAAGCTGAATTCATGAATTACAGAGAAAAAATCCAGTTCTACAACAATAGAGGAAAAGGTGGTATTATGGAACTCCTCCATTTCAAACTGATAATAAAGGCGAACTGTAGCGGATTGTGGCTGAACTGTACTAGGCAGATATCCATATCAAGGGGAAAACCCGTTTCACTTCAGTTAAACGGTTGTCCGTAGTGAATTAGCATACTGTATTTGTGTTTTTCGAAATTCGAAAGTTTTGAATGGTAAGTAAATTTAATTCTTTCTAAAATATAAATCGTGCAGTTGTAGGTTCACTGGTGCATGTATTCCGTTCCAGAGACTTAGGGGTACATATTAATCTGTGTGATATTCACGTTTTTTAAAGTTTGGTCTTGACAGACATGAGTTAATTCAAGATGGCGATGCGTGAAATACGGACCCCATTGGTGCTTTTAATATGGAACCAACTCCTCTGGGAACACAACTCCTCCAAACTCTCTTTGCAAGCAGACATTCGTCCGGAGCAATTTGGAAAAAGACACTAGGTAGAAAGTCAATTCTTCCTGAGAATATCGAAAAAGAGCTGCTGGAATATATATTGTCGTGCAGGCTCTAGAAAAAGACTAGCACCATGATGCGGAGAGTGACGAAAACAAAAAAATGAATGTTTTTGAGAAAGAGAAGAAGAAAAAAGAACAGTTCGAAAAATTAGGACGTTCGAAAAGATTTGTGTTTTTCTTTTAACGAGTTATATAACGTTTTTGTTATTTAGTGTATCTAAGTAAAAGTGTCAGTTTCGGTAAACTGTGTTCTGAATTTATATCCCGAGCCCCATAGCTCGTAACAAATTGGTGTCAGGAGTGCGATGTAAATCATTCCGGTTATGCCGAAAGAAGACACTGAAGGGATTCGTACACGAAGTCAACAGCGACAACAGGCGATGGATCAGCGACGTTTTAGTGAATCTTCTGATTGGACATTAGATGGTCAGCAAACAACTGACTCTGTTTTAACCGCCAGCACCACTGGCGCTACTCCAGCACCTGCTATGCTTGATTTATCTGTATTGTTGACGGCGTTGCAAGAGCAGACCAATCAGTTGAAAAATATGCAAGAGCAGGCACGTCAAATGAAAGAAGAACTCCAGCGAGGCCAAGAAGAGCAGGCACGTCAAATGAAAGAAGAACTCCAGCGAGGCCAAGAAGAGCAGGCACGTCAACTGAAGGAACTGCATGCAACGATTGGCAGCGATTTAAAGGTAATCAAGGAGCAGGTTGAGCACCATGAAGAGCAGGTACAACGGCATGAGAATCGAATTTCCAAAGCTGAAGTGAAGATCACAGATGTTGAGAAAGCTTTGGTCAAGCTCATATCTGAGACTGGGAATGCCACTCCCGTTATAGCTACACCGGCAGTACATGGATTTAAAGTACCGCCTTTCGACGGGACATCTTCATGGTCGGCTTATAAAATTCAGTTTGAAGCCGTGGTGAGGATGAATGGATGGACTAAAGCACAGGCCATGACAGCACTCACGTTGGCCCTCCGCGATCAGGCCTTGACTATACTAGAGGCCCTCAGTAAGGATGTCACTTATGACCAACTGGTGGAGGCATTGGAGTCCAGATATGGAGACAAGCATCTTGAGCACGTGTATCGGGCGCAGCTTAAGGACCGTGCGCAACGTAGTGCCGAGACTCTACAGTGCTGGGCATTGGAAGTTGAGAAGCTGGTCCGAAAAGCGTATCAGTCTTCACCTGCATTGGTTGAGGGACTACTTGTACAAGCGTTCATAGATGGAATACGCGATGTAGAAGTTCGAGCAGCTGTCAGATTGGGACATCATGAAACTCTGAAGGATGCTTTGGCCCATGCTTTGGAGGTGGAGGCAGTAAGACGCGATGATCGATCCCATCATGTTAGGGAGGTTGTAATGACAGGTCCCCAGTGTTACTACTGTAAAGCCAGGGGACACCTGCAGATGAATTGCCCAAAGCGAGGGCACTTTGGGAGAGACCGAACGGAGGATGGACTTCAGAAGCTAGAGGTGACTGATACCACCACCCAGCTGCAGTGGCAGCAGGGAAACGAGTAAGTGCCAGGACTGCGGGGCGGGTGCTGGCTGGTTTTGAGGGAGCCCCAGAAATCTCGATCTCCCAAGCCCACGATGGAAATAGCCTGATTATTCAAGGCGAAATTAACGGAACACCATGTAAGCTGACATTGGACACTGGAGCTTCTCGCACGGTCATCAGTTCTCGACTGGCAAATCAGTTTCTTGGGGACTACTTCAGTGGACATGATCGTATTCGTCTTATAACAGCGACCGGTCAGCACATATCCGTCCGAGGCGAGAAGGAGGTGGAATTGCAACTAGGCAACAAGATTTATCGGCATAAGGTTATCATTGCCGATATAAGGGACGATTGCATTCTGGGCTTGGACTTCATGAAGGAACATCATTGTGAGATTGATGTCAAGCAGGGAATCTTAAAATGCGGTTCAGCAGAACTTTTTATGGACGGTGCATCGTCGGGTAAAGTGCGCTGCTTAAATAAGATTGTTCTTCCTCCAAGGTCAGAAACTATCGTACCAGTAAGACTACCAGATAACTCTGGTCAGAAGAATCGTTGTGTCCTCGTAGAGGATTTAGACAGCAGTTTACCATGGAAGATGGCACGAACCTTGGTGAGGGCCACTAACGTTTCGGCAGTACGTGTTCTAAATCCGGGTGATAGAGAACAGGTTGTTGGAAAAGGCACTATAATGGGCACCTGTGAAGAAGTTGCTTGGATGCGTAAATGCCAAGAACAACCTACTGCGACCAACATGAAACATTCCGCGATCAATGTGTCAACGCTTCTAGAGGAATGTCGTAAGGATTTGTCGGAAGAGGAACTAAAGAAAGCTAAAAAGATGTTGCTTCGATATGCCGACATTTTCTCGTCAAGCGACGCTGATATAGGGAAGACGGAATTGGTTCGGCACAAAATAAATACAGGGAATGAGTTACCGATCCGTCAGCGACCGAGAAGGCCACCGATGGCACGTGAACAAGAGGTGGATGCCATGATTCAGGGAATGGTAAGGAATGGCATTATAGAGCCCTCATCTAGTCCATGGTGTTCACCTGTGGTCCTGGTAAAGAAGAAGGATGGCAGCATGCGTTTCTGTGTGGACTATCGTCGACTGAACAACGTTACGAAGAAGGACAGCTATCCACTGCCAAGGATCGACGACACATTGGATACGCTGACAGGAATGAAGTGGTTCACTACCCTGGACCTAAAAAGTGGCTACTGGCAGGTGGAAATAGACCCTAGAGACAAAGAGAAGACTGCATTTTCCACAGGAAAGGGTTTGTGGCAATTCAAGGTCATGCCCTTTGGGCTGTGCAATGCCCCAGCTACTTTCGAAAGACTTATGGAGCTAGTACTCACTGGATTGAGTGGGGATGCCTGTCTTGTCTATTTGGATGATATAATTATCGTGGGCCGCACATTTGAGGATCATCTTCGAAACCTGGAACGAGTGTTATTGAAAATACGAGGAGCTAATCTCAAATTGAGCCCGAAAAAATGCGCCTTCTTTAGACGGCAAGTTAAATTCTTGGGACATGTTGTCTCGGAAAAGGGGGTGCAGACAGACCCGGATAAAATCGTCGCCGTAAAAGATTGGCCAGTTCCAAACGACAAAACAGGAGTTAGAGCTTTCTTGGGCTTATGCTCCTACTATCGTCGGTTTGTGAAGGATTTTGCTGATATTGCCAAACCACTGCATAAACTTACTGAAGAGAAGACACGATTCTGCTGGGACGAGGGTTGTGATATTGCATTCCAGGAATTAAAGGAGCGTCTGTGCAACACGCCAATTTTGGGCTACCCTGACACTGGAAATGACTTTGTAGTTGACACAGATGCGAGTAACACGGGGATCGGCGGAGTTTTGTCGCAACGAAAAGGAGATCAAGAATCGGTTATAGCCTACTTCAGCAAAGTCTTATCCAAACCGGAAAGAAATTACTGCGTGACGAGAAGGGAATTACTTGCCGTAGTTAAAACCTTGCAACATTTTAGCAACTACTTGCTTGGACGAAGATTCCGCTTGCGTACAGACCATGCTGCGTTAAAGTGGCTTTTGCATTTCAAGAATCCAGAAGGACAAGTAGCAAGGTGGATAGAGCTGCTACAGGAGTATGACTTCGTGATTGAACATCGTAAAGGGAAAATGCATGGTAATGCTGACGCCTTGTCGAGAAGGCCTTGTGTGGATGACTGTAAGCACTGTGTCAGACAAGAGGCTAAAGAAATTGTTCCTGTGCAAATGCTGAAAATGGAGATTGGTAACGAGTGGAAGGAAACTTTACAACAGGCTCAGGAAAAGGACGCACACATTAAGCCGATCCTCGAATGGTTGAAGGCTGATGCTCCTAGGCCTAACTGGAGCGATGTTGCAGCTATGAGTCCAGTTACAAAAAGCTACTGGGCACAATGGGACAGCTTGACCATACAGGACGGGATATTGTGCCGTAAGTGGGAAAATACCCGAGGAGACAGCTACCATCTGCAAATGGTTGTTCCCAAAGGAAAAGTTCCAGAGGTCCTAAAACTGTACCACGACGGCTGCTCTGGAGGCCATATGGGGGTGAAGAGAACCTTACTGAAAATCCGAGAGAGATTTTATTGGATCCACTGTCGTGATGATGTGGAAGAATGGTGCCGCAGATGTACCAGTTGCGCGGCCGTGAAGGGACCTCAAACTCGCAGTAGAGGTGCATTAAGGGTGTACAATGTTGGAGCCCCATGGCAACGAATAGCGTTAGATGTTGCGGGACCGTTTCCTGAAAGTGAAAATAGAAACCGGTACTTCATGGTTGTCATGGACTACTTTACTAAATGGCCAGAGGTTTTCGCCATTCCCAACCAAGAAGCTGTAACTGTGGCCGATAAATTAGTCCACGAAGTATTCTGTCAGTTTGGAGTACCCTTAGAGATTCACAGTGATCAAGGCAGGAATTTCGAGTCCCAAATATTTCGGGAGAAATGCCGTGTGATGGGTACCCACAAAACCAGAACCACCTCGTATCATCCACAATCCGACGGGATGGTGGAACGATTTAATCAGACGTTGGAAAGGTACCTGGCAAAAGTCATAGAGACTCGGCAACGAGACTGGGACCAACACATTCAACCATTTTTGTTGGCATACCGAAGCGCGGTCCATGAAAGTACGTCTGTGACGCCAGCCTTTGCAAACTTTGGAAGAGAACTACGATTGCCCGCAGATTTAATTACCGGCACCCCGCCTGATAGTCCACGTAGCATGACTGACTATGCGGACGATTTACGTCATAAGATGAATGACGTATATGACCACATCCGACAGTCAGGTCAACAAATGTCTGAAAAGATGAAGACCCGATATGACCGCAAGGTGAACAATCAAGGCTTCGAAGAGGGGTCCCTAGTGTGGTTACATAACCCTGCGCGCAGCAATGGGAAGTCCCCTAAATTACAGCCGAAGTGGGACGGGCCATATCGTGTCGTGACCAGAATTAACGATGTCACCTACCGAATACAGAAGAGGTTGAGAACTGCACCTAAGATTGTTCATGTGGATCGTTTGGCGCGGTACTATGGATCTAACGATGCTCGGGACGAGCATGCCTTAAGAGGAGGGCAGTGTCGCTCCGGCTCTAGAAAAAGACTAGCACCATGATGCGGAGAGTGACGAAAACAAAAAAAAAAGAATGTTTTTGAAAAAGAGAAGAAGAAAAAAGAACAGTTCGAAAAATTAGGACGTTCGAAAAGATTTGTTTTTTTCTTTTAACGAGTTATATAACGTTTTTGTTATTTAGTGTATCTAAGTAAAAGTGTCAGTTTCGGTAAACTGTGTTCTGAATTTATATCCCGAGCCCCATAGCTCGTAACAANGTGTAGTTGTAGGTTCACTGGTGCATGTATTCCGTTCCAGAGACTTAGGGGTACATATTAATCTGTGTGATATTCACGTTTTTTAAAGTTTGGTCTTGACAGACATGAGTTAATTCAAGATGGCGATGCGTGAAATACGGACCCCATTGGTGCTTTTAATATGGAACCAACTCCTCTGGGAACACAACTCCTCCAAACTCTCTTTGCAAGCAGACATTCGTCCGGAGCAATTTGGAAAAAGACACTAGGTAGAAAGTCAATTCTTCCTGAGAATATCGAAAAAGAGCTGCTGGAATATATATTGTCGTGCAGGCTCTAGAAAAAGACTAGCACCATGATGCGGAGAGTGACGAAAACAAAAAAATGAATGTTTTTGAGAAAGAGAAGAAGAAAAAAGAACAGTTCGAAAAATTAGGACGTTCGAAAAGATTTGTGTTTTTCTTTTAACGAGTTATATAACGTTTTTGTTATTTAGTGTATCTAAGTAAAAGTGTCAGTTTCGGTAAACTGTGTTCTGAATTTATATCCCGAGCCCCATAGCTCGTAACAAATTAGTGTCAGGAATGCGATGTAAATCATTCCGGTTATGCCGAAAGAAGACACTGAAGGGATTCGTACACGAAGTCAACAGCGACAACAGGCAATGGATCAGCGACGTTTTAGTGAATCTTCTGATTGGACATTAGATGGTCAGCAAACAACTGACTCTGTTTTAACCGCCAGCACCACTGGCGCTACTCCAGCACCTGCTATNCCCATACTTATAATTACACTAGCGAAAAATCCAATTAGGAACATTTAGTTTAATAGTTGCCAGTACTTTTCGCACAAAAAATGTGAGTGTAGTTATGATACCTTGTTTACAATTCACTATAATGTAATTGGGATTCCATAATACCACCTTCTCCTCTATTTCTTTCAATGGACAAGATCGAAAGTGAGGCGGCCGAATAATTGTAACCTAGCGCTGCATCTGAAAATCCGGATGACGCTATAAAAACACGTGCAAGCCGTCCGCCATATTCTTCTTTCCTCTCGCGGCTACGCTACTCACGACGAGTGGATGTGCTGTACCGACGCATGCTTGTAACCGATCGAGCTTTACTCAATAAGTGTAAAACAAAATCTTGTACATGATTGTAAATAAATTTTCATGGAGAGATATAAAGCTTCGGATATTTTATATAATCAACGAACACTCAAGTGGTGCATCAACCACCACAGAAAGTATTATTAAGCGTATGATGCTACGACCTGAAGGACACATATATACATATGAGTTAGCTGCCTGGCTCGTGTAACTTCATGTAACTACATCTCTCGAAACATTTCACTGTGTGGACTAATGTGTGCTGAAGATCCCTAAAGTTTGATATCAAAATCAAAGTGAAGACACAATGGTTGCGTTCAGACTTAACCGTTCCAATTGACTTTAGCGGTAACAGGTATGTGCCGATCTTGTATCTGTTACAGAAGAGAAATTTTTGTCAAAAGGAAGGCAATTTCAAAAACTTGATCAGTTTTAACTTTGAAAATGATAAAACTGTGAGGATCCGGAAATGTCCCGGAAGCACACTAATATCCAAAACCCACTAAATTTGTTAATATTGTAAAATATAATTTTTGTCCATAAAATGAAATATTAATAATAATAGAAAAAACCTTTTCTCAGAAAATCGACAAAGGAAAACTAGACAATGTAAGTCGTAAGATCAACTATCTTCGGTTGTGATCGGATTAAATATCGATTTTCACTCACTCCGCGATCTGGGTTCATCAGATCTCGTTATACTACGTTCGCACACAATCCACAACTCACTTCGATCTCGATTTATCTACAATCTGGATTGTGACTGTCGCTAGTCGAACGTCGTGCTGTTCGCGCAGGCAGTCCGCTCAAGAAGAACCTGACTATTACACGCGATCATAAAATTGACGTAACTACGCGGTAAGTCACAAACACCAACAAACAAAATGGATGTTTTGGTTAGAAATAAATACTTTTTCTTGCCATATATCTAATAATAGACAGATGTCGTCGACTCTCCAGATGTCTTTTTTATTTCTCTGTCGATAGCCCGACACGTGTTCCGCAGCCATCTTGTATTTTCTCGCGCGCATGGGATTATAGAATCTCTCTTATGACTGGATCTAGTTTCGAGAACTCTCTCCAGTCGATCGCGATTAAGCCTCGTTTCAGTCGAGATTGAAACGGTTGATAGCGTTCGCACCACGGAACACTCTCCGACCTTAGTCACAATCTAGATCGAAATGCTCAGTGCGAACGGGGTATAACACTGCCGACGAGGGACGAAAAAGTCCGAAATACAAGAATATATTATCAATATATACAGGTGCAGTTAAAAGTTTATTCTGTTAGACCAAGAAACTGATTCAATCTCTAATTTCATCCGCAAGTTATATCAGTATAATTAGTTCTATTAATAGTAGACTATAGTCACAACAGACTAATATTTATGTTAAAAAATAAATTTTATTCATTGAAATAACGATTATCCAAAATATCCAGTTATTTTGATGTAACAGTTCAATTTTGTCTCTTGATAAATTTTTGATTTCGTGTCCTAAACTGGATCCAAATTATTTCTGTTTTGTTTAGATTTAAGGGCAGAAGAGGGCAGATATAAGCATTGCTAAAATTAGAAGTGGGTGGAAAGGATTGTCGTTATAAGACGATTCTTTTCTTTCAATAGGTTCACTTGTCCGTTCCTCTATTTCGATCTTTCTTTCCGGTTCGCGATTTCCTTCGTCGTCGGCACATCTCGATCTCTTTCTGTTATTCATCTTGACTTCTGTTTCAATCTCTTCTACAATATTATCATCATGTCCATCTCGTTTTCTTGGTAATCCGAATACCCGGGTCTTTCTTGTATAACCAACGTTTTCGATTTGGGATTTTTCAATCTCGCTCCTGCACGAATTCCTTTGTCCGGGTTAAAGGAGAAAGTTTGACGTCTGCAAACATTTTCAGATCTTACGAACGAAACTAGAAGAGACTTTTTTCTCACATATCTTTTCCATTCTGTTTTTGATCTTTCGATGTAAGGCTTCTTAGTTTCGAATTCCAGTTGTCTCCACCTTTTCCCCAATATCTTGGCCGCTTCTGTCACTCTCCTTACTTCTGCTGCTCTAAGTTCTAGAAGATTGTCGACGTAATACAAATGAAGGAGGACATCGATCTCTTGGGATGGCTCTTTCTTCCTCTTTCTCTCTGCATTCTCGGTGACGTCCTTCTTGGCACAGAGGAGCGAGTTTCGAGTCCATTGTCTTCATTTATTGTCGCCATATTTTCCTTTTAATATCTACCGAAATTTTTATTACTGGAAACAAAGGAATCTCTAACAATTACGTAAATATTGTAGAAAAGAATCGTTACATTTTAACTGAAATACGTCGTTTTTGCTTAATTGTGTGACGTTAATTCCAAAAAAGTATTGTAATTAATAATTCTGTCACCCACTCATTATACTCTGTAAAATATGCATTATAAATCCGATAGACTATTTTGCCTATCCAATTTTTCGCTACTTGTCACCGAATTTTCAGATACGCTAGATTAATGCGGGTCATTAAATTCTGGACTTTATTATAAAATAATGCAAGAACAGTTTATTAATTGAAGAAGATACAAAATTCAAATTAATTTAAGATTCTCAACCACTTGCACTTGTTTCGTCTTTGCTCGATTGTTGTTTATTCTTGACACGCTGAATGATGAATCAATTATTATTTTCCTCACTCTACTAAGAGCACCTGTCACTTTTCTCTGACGCTATGTCCATAACATTTTTTGTTCGTGTGTTGCGTTGTCGTAAATTAGACAACGCAACACACGAACAAAAAATGTTATGGAACACGATCCTGGGGATGCCTCCCGGGAGGTCATTTAAGGATATTCAGACGTTACAGAAAACCCGGAAAACTCTACGTGGCCAGCTCGTCATGGCGAGAACTTTTTTTCTGCAAAGTGATTAATTAATGTATTTTATCATAAAAATAGCTTGTTGTTGATTCTATCATAGTATTTAAAAGCTCTTTTTCTATTGAAATCAACGCCAATGACAACAATCTTTCCTCTAACCAAGTGTTCTTTGCAAATGTATGAATTCATTTCATGGTTGAAACACTGCGCTCAACAGACACACTCGTGTATGGTACCATAAAAATTAATGATATTAAATCATATAATTCTTTTAGTACATATTTGTTCAGATCGTCATTAATTATAATACTTTTTATGTCTATAAGTGACTTGACAATAGAGTCTGGACATGAATATAAATATTTCGATACACTACGTGATTTAGATAAATCAAAAAATTCTCCATACAATTTACATAAAGAATTAAAATTCTCTTCGAAAAATTGTTTTTCATAATATTTAAAATTATTAACATCTAAAAGTGATAAAAATTTTAAAGATTTTATGTCAAAATCTGCCAATACAATTCTATATGAATATATCCATTTTCCATATCCATTATTTATATATCCAAATATCCATTTCATAAAACAGATGTTTATATAACTCCTTTTTAGACCCAATATCAGCATGTCTCATTCATTTTTTTTTTTTTTTTGGTTGAATTTCAGAAAAACTTTCATCTTTTTCCAAAGTGTCCCAAATCAAATCAAAATCATTTCTTTTCTGTCGTAAAAAGTCAATAAACTGATTTATTCTAGTAATACAATATGCTATATTAAAATTCTTTTCTTGTAAGATATAAAATAGGATATCTGACTGTGGAAATATCTGATGAAAAACTAGTAATAAAAAATGGAAATCAAAATATATTAAATAATGGTATAATCCTCTTGCAGCAATTGTAGTATCAGAATCCCATTGTTCTGGACTTTCAACCATATTCAACAACAAAAGTTTTAATTCTTATTTATACTCAATAATTCAATTCATAACCCTGCTATTAAAATTCCATCTAATAGATGTGGCTGAAGGAAAACGTTTTTTGACTTCTAGGTCTAAGGGTGGACTGTGCAGACGCGAGTGAGAGAGAATGCGTGGCGAGAAGAGGTGATGACGTTTCACGCTCTCGTCTGTGTGGTCGTAAAAAACGAGAGCGAGAAACAGAGAGCGTGAAACGTCATCACTTCTCGCCACTTATTCTCGCTCGCTCGCGTCTGCATCGTCGCAACCTTAGTACCGAGTGACGACCAATTAGAAAGTGGGGATGAGAAGAGATAACAAATCGAAGTGGTTGATCAGGGACAGAAGATGATAAAAACTCTGATATCAAGGACAAAGAAAGTTCCTTTCTCCGAATTTTTCATAGTGCAAGATCTTACTTTAAGTCCAGGATGAAGTGGAAAATGCCACTATCTAGACTAGGCATGGCCAACATACGGCCCGTCTAATGAATTTATGTGACCCGCGATCAATCTTTCAATATTAGGTACTGAAGTCCAAATAGCTCGATGAAAAATTCTGACGCCTAAAAAAAGGTCAACAACTCACTGTGCGTTTGGAGTTAACCCTCCATTACAGCGTAAGTACAGCGTAAAGAGTTGATAAAGCATGATAATGTGAAAAATGTATCTGTAATCTCTATCTACAATTCAGTCTCTACGGGGTGACACCACAATGAGATCTCGCACCACCTCAAAATCTTCCTATGGCAGCCTCTGGTTCGGCCCTTGGAAAAGGTTTTCTTTCCAATTCGGCCCGGGGACAAAAACTGTTGGCCACCCCTGGTCTAGACTGACCTCACCTCCTCCAGGGACTGAACAACGTCTCCCAGGGAGCAAAAGAGAAAAGTGAAGGATTCTTCTCTCAGGACTCTCTCTTTTAAAAGAACCAGAAGATTTACAGTCTTCACCTGCTGTTTTTGTGTGTTTAAAATAAATCGAGACGATTTTCTTTGTAACTGTGGAGTCTGATTCGGTGTCTATCACACTCACATTCCAAATCAGTATCTCTCTTCCGTTCTGACTTTAAGCTCAACTTGGTGACCTCACAGAACTGCAAATGGAACAGATACTAGTGCATATATACTTTAAATAATCACTCATTTAATAATTTAACTACTAAAATATACTACAGTAGAGCGTCGTTTATCCGAATCAATTGGGGACTGGGGTTGTTCGGATAACTTATTTTTCGGATAACCGATTATGTACGAAAAAATACATTAACCTATCCCATCCTGAAATTTTTCTCCGTTGCGTGTCGCTTTGCGTTGAATTTTCGTCGATGTTAAGCCTAACATAAACTTTTAAAAATAATAATCGTGGCTATTGTATCGTTAAAAATTATTTCTTTACTTTGTACAAACAAAATAAATATATTGAAAAATATAAAAACAATAAAAAATTATACTTCAGAAGTTAATTTAGTATCAAAAACGTAAAATATTTGAGTAGCCCAAGGTATAGCCAAAGATTGCAGCGCCACAGCACTAGCGAAAATTTAAATTTGCTAACTGTAATTCTTTCGGATAACCGACTTTCGGATAAACGACGCTCTACTGTATCAAAATTGTGAGACCCATGCAGGCGCGAGGCCCTGGGCGTCGCCTTTAAGTTGGGCTGCTTCTGCATAGTACTCACAGGGCGAACTAAAAAATATCGTAAATATGAATTTCAATTAAAAAATAATAATTTTTGCGTGAAGCATGTCCTGCTTTATCATATGATATATCAAAATCGATTGTGAATGATTCAATGTTACGGAAGTAATTTCATTACCAGCAAAAATTATTGTAACATCGTCATAATGCCGGGCTGCAATTTTTAATATTTTTAATTTAAAATGTATGCTCATGATCTTAAATTAGTAGTGTCTTGTCCCTGTACATCATACTTTTCCTTTAACAACAGAGTTTATGCCGGTCATCTATGTAACTCCTTTCTGGGGAAAATTTTTGAATTGAAATCATGTGACTAGATACTAACTTCCGGTATATAGTTATTCGGGGTTTCCCGCCTAGAAGCTTTCTATATCTGGTCTTCATCTAACACCGTTCTCGAGACTAAGGAAGAACAAATAGACGGACGACAAAAGAAATTTATAGGTATTTTTTCAACAATTTATAACATTTATACAATTTTTTCAAATTGCAGCCCAAAAAGATCTCTCACGACAAAGTTAGCAGTTTAAAAATTTAAATCATCATCGATTTATCGTTTGGTTTGATGGGTTTCGGCAATTGCAACACACGAGCGATCTGACAAGTGGAACTTTATTTGAAAAACTGACTCGTATGGATGTTAGACACACGAATGAAGCCCAGTAACCACGTGGCTGGGCCGTTGGTTAGGAGCGAACCATGACCAATACGGTGCGTGTTAAGTGGTTTTACCCACTTTGTCACTGGTGGGCTTCGATTAACCGTAATATCAGTCTTCATATATAATTATTAGTGATGTAACGAATATTCGGTTACTATTCGGTATTCGGCCTATTCGGCCTATTTTTCACTATTCGGCCGAATACCGAATATTTAATTACTATTCGGCCGAATACCGAATACCTAAAAACAGGAGTAATAAATAACAAAAACACAGTAAATTAATCATTTTGGTATTTAGATATAATGTAATCGAGTTAGTGTTGTTTGTTTCTATTTATTTATAACTTGTAACATGCACAAAATAAAAAAGAAAATAATATTAGTCACATGTATTTACAATTTATAATTACAAAGATCAGCACACGTACACATCTATCGTTGGAGAATCCACGCACATCTGAGGGTCTGACCCTACCTATCCTTCTTTTTAAGCGCTCGTCTTTGCTCTTCCCTTTCTCTTTCCTCTATAGCTCTAATCCATGTATGCCTGTGCATACATCATAATTGCATACATCATAATTGCATACATCATAATACGCGCTCACGATACTTTCGATTCGTCACTTTTCCGTTGTAGAGTTTCCATTTTACAATTACGTGACTCAGCCTGGTGATAACGGAGAAAAGAGACAGATAGGACGTCGATATAAGTCACAATTATGATTTCACAGATTCGAGACAGCTTGATAGCCCGAACGGCCCCNGACTCAGCCTGGTGATAACTGAGAAAAGAGACAGATAGGACGTCGATACAAGTCACAGTTATGATTTCACAGATTCGAGACAGTTCGATAGCCCGAACGGTCCCATGCTTTCGCCCGTGCACGCTAAGTGACTTTCATTACACGCATTTAGCTTTCCGAAGTCTACGACAACAATTGTTTGGCATTGACGGGCGCGAATTTCGTGCCAATAAGCTGCCTCGACTTGTTCGATTATGTTATCAACTTAATTTCATATTTATTTTCACATTTTCACTTCGCGGTCCTTCTCTGTTCTTTTTCCGTTATTTACACGTGTAGGNTGAAAAACTAGTAATAAAAAATGGAAATCAAAATATATTAAATAATGGTATAATCCTCTTGCAGCAATTGTAGTATCAGAATCCCATTGTTCTGGACTTTCAACCATATTCAACAACAAAAGTTTTAATTCTTATTTATACTCAATAATTCAATTCATAACCCTGCTATTAAAATTCCATCTAATAGATGTGGCTGAAGGAAAACGTTTTTTGACTTCTAGGTCTAAGGGTGGACTGTGCAGACGCGAGTGAGAGAGAATGCGTGGCGAGAAGAGGTGATGACGTTTCACGCTCTCGTCTGTGTGGTCGTAAAAAACGAGAGCGAGAAACAGAGAGCGTGAAACGTCATCACTTCTCGCCACTTATTCTCGCTCGCTCGCGTCTGCATCGTCGCAACCTTAGTACCGAGTGACGACCAATTAGAAAGTGGGGATGAGAAGAGATAACAAATCGAAGTGGTTGATCAGGGACAGAAGATGATAAAAACTCTGATATCAAGGACAAAGAAAGTTCCTTTCTCCGAATTTTTCATAGTGCAAGATCTTACTTTAAGTCCAGGATGAAGTGGAAAATGCCACTATCTAGACTAGGCATGGCCAACATACGGCCCGTCTAATGAATTTATGTGACCCGCGATCAATCTTTCAATATTAGGTACTGAAGTCCAAATAGCTCGATGAAAAATTCTGACGCCTAAAAAAAGGTCAACAACTCACTGTGCGTTTGGAGTTAACCCTCCATTACAGCGTAAGTACAGCGTAAAGAGTTGATAAAGCATGATAATGTGAAAAATGTATCTGTAATCTCTATCTACAATTCAGTCTCTACGGGGTGACACCACAATGAGATCTCGCACCACCTCAAAATCTTCCTATGGCAGCCTCTGGTTCGGCCCTTGGAAAAGGTTTTCTTTCCAATTCGGCCCGGGGACAAAAACTGTTGGCCACCCCTGGTCTAGACTGACCTCACCTCCTCCAGGGACTGAACAACGTCTCCCAGGGAGCAAAAGAGAAAAGTGAAGGATTCTTCTCTCAGGACTCTCTCTTTTAAAAGAACCAGAAGATTTACAGTCTTCACCTGCTGTTTTTGTGTGTTTAAAATAAATCGAGACGATTTTCTTTGTAACTGTGGAGTCTGATTCGGTGTCTATCACACTCACATTCCAAATCAGTATCTCTCTTCCGTTCTGACTTTAAGCTCAACTTGGTGACCTCACAGAACTGCAAATGGAACAGATACTAGTGCATATATACTTTAAATAATCACTCATTTAATAATTTAACTACTAAAATATACTACAGTAGAGCGTCGTTTATCCGAATCAATTGGGGACTGGGGTTGTTCGGATAACTTATTTTTCGGATAACCGATTATGTACGAAAAAATACATTAACCTATCCCATCCTGAAATTTTTCTCCGTTGCGTGTCGCTTTGCGTTGAATTTTCGTCGATGTTAAGCCTAACATAAACTTTTAAAAATAATAATCGTGGCTATTGTATCGTTAAAAATTATTTCTTTACTTTGTACAAACAAAATAAATATATTGAAAAATATAAAAACAATAAAAAATTATACTTCAGAAGTTAATTTAGTATCAAAAACGTAAAATATTTGAGTAGCCCAAGGTATAGCCAAAGATTGCAGCGCCACAGCACTAGCGAAAATTTAAATTTGCTAACTGTAATTCTTTCGGATAACCGACTTTCGGATAAACGACGCTCTACTGTATCAAAATTGTGAGACCCATGCAGGCGCGAGGCCCTGGGCGTCGCCTTTAAGTTGGGCTGCTTCTGCATAGTACTCACAGGGCGAACTAAAAAATATCGTAAATATGAATTTCAATTAAAAAATAATAATTTTTGCGTGAAGCATGTCCTGCTTTATCATATGATATATCAAAATCGATTGTGAATGATTCAATGTTACGGAAGTAATTTCATTACCAGCAAAAATTATTGTAACATCGTCATAATGCCGGGCTGCAATTTTTAATATTTTTAATTTAAAATGTATGCTCATGATCTTAAATTAGTAGTGTCTTGTCCCTGTACATCATACTTTTCCTTTAACAACAGAGTTTATGCCGGTCATCTATGTAACTCCTTTCTGGGGAAAATTTTTGAATTGAAATCATGTGACTAGATACTAACTTCCGGTATATAGTTATTCGGGGTTTCCCGCCTAGAAGCTTTCTATATCTGGTCTTCATCTAACACCGTTCTCGAGACTAAGGAAGAACAAATAGACGGACGACAAAAGAAATTTATAGGTATTTTTTCAACAATTTATAACATTTATACAATTTTTTCAAATTGCAGCCCAAAAAGATCTCTCACGACAAAGTTAGCAGTTTAAAAATTTAAATCATCATCGATTTATCGTTTGGTTTGATGGGTTTCGGCAATTGCAACACACGAGCGATCTGACAAGTGGAACTTTATTTGAAAAACTGACTCGTATGGATGTTAGACACACGAATGAAGCCCAGTAACCACGTGGCTGGGCCGTTGGTTAGGAGCGAACCATGACCAATACGGTGCGTGTTAAGTGGTTTTACCCACTTTGTCACTGGTGGGCTTCGATTAACCGTAATATCAGTCTTCATATATAATTATTAGTGATGTAACGAATATTCGGTTACTATTCGGTATTCGGCCTATTCGGCCTATTTTTCACTATTCGGCCGAATACCGAATATTTAATCACTATTCGGCCGAATACCGAATACCTAAAAACAGGAGTAATAAATAACAAAAACACAGTAAATTAATCATTTTGGTATTTAGATTTAATGTTATCGAGTTAGTGTTGTTTGTTTATATTTATTTATAACTTGTAACATGCACAAAATAAAAAAGAAAATAATATTAGTCACATGTATTCACAATTTATAATTACAAAGATCAGCACACGTACACGTCTATCGTTGGAGAATCCTCGCACATCTGAGGGTCTGACCCTACCTATCCTTCTTTTTAAGCGCTCGTCTTTGCTCTTCCCTTTCTCTTTCCTCTATAGCTCTAATCCATGTATGCCTGTGCATACATCATAATTGCATACATCATAATACGCGCTCACGATACTTTCGATTCGTCACTTTTCCGTTGTAGAGTTTCCATTTTACAATTACGTGACTCAGCCTGGTGATAACGGAGAAAAGAGACAGATAGGACGTCGATATAAGTCACAATTATGATTTCACAGATTCGAGACAGCTTGATAGCCCGAACGGCCCCAGGCTTTCGCCCGTGCACGCTAAGTGACTTTCATTACAAGCATTTAGCTTTCGGAAGTCTATGATAACAATTGTTTGGCATTGACAGCCGCGAATTTCGTGCCAATAAGCTGCCTCGACTCGTACGATTATGTTATCAACTCAATTTCATATTTATTTTCACATTTTCACTTCGTGGTCCTTCTCTGTTCTTTTTTCGTTATTTACACGTGTAAGTCATTTCATTATTATCCACATTTGATATAATCATTTATCTCGTACTTCCATGACGCTCATGTCTGTCCGCTACAACTGCCAAGAATTAACGCGATTGGCGAAGCGTAGTGACAGCGGGCCAATAGAGAGCAGGATCCTTGCCATAATGAGGTTTGCGCGCCAATATTCGTACATGCGTTAATCAAGCCGAATAGTTTGGCCGAATATTCGGCTATTCGGCCACGCTCTTGGCCGAATATACTATTCGTTACAACACTAATAATTATTCAACTAAAATAATAAACCTTTGAATACGATATTCCAATTTACATTAATACATTTTGAGAACAATTATTGTTTATTATTTGATATTTATAAAGTTAAACTAAAAATGATGGGTAGAGGAGAGTGGGGTAAAAATGCGCAGTGGGTATATAATTAGTGTAAAGTGTCAGGTTGGCATTACTGAGTTAATTTATAAGTATTCTTGCTGAATTATTGAAGACTTAATAATAACTGATTGGAGTGAATAGTTTTCAAATCATGAGGTAAGATTCATTTTTTATCACTCTGATATATTTTAATTGTTTACGTACTATATTTCATAATTAAGTATAAACTTAAGAAAATCATTCCTTAGATATTTTGATAGACTCGTTTCTCGTGTGCATTATGGTGGACTAAACATTTAGAAATGTTCTCGGTATAGATGGCAGTATCTGTTTTTGAAATAAACGATGTTGCAAGGCAAATGTTCGCATGAAACTGTGGGTTAAAAATGCGCATGCGAGCTTCATTATGTAAGTACGAGCATAAAGAAGCTCGCATGCGCATTTTTAACCCACAGTTTCATGCGAACATTTGCCTCGCAACATTTATGTAAGTACGAGCGATAGAGGGCGCTGATCAGCTGATAGAAGTGCAATGGAATTTTAGCTCTGTTTTAATTTGTGTTTTTGGTGAAATAGTCAGTTTTTAAGTTAATTGTGATATATTTTTCGAAATTGGAAGACGAGAGGAAGGTGTTGATACTAATTTTGTATATTTATGATGAAAATTTAAAAAATTCGGACTTTCGAATATTTTGAATTTTCGGACCGATTTTCCGGAAAATCAAAGGACAGTAAACCGGAACTAACAACGGCATTATCGTCGCACTCAGAGGTGAGTACCACCTCGAAAATCTCATGATCCTGGCATCAATATCAACGGAAATATAGTGTAGGCCTACTTCTTGTTTAAATTCGGGTGTTTACTGCGGGCTTCCGGCTTAGAATCTTTAAATTATTTTTATATCTTCATCGACAGAATGAAAAACGTAAACTTTATGCCAAATTTCATAATCTTCGCCCAATTTACGGCTGAGATATCGAGATTCTAAAACTTTTTCCAATTTTTCAAAATTCGTTCTATTTAGTCGTCATAGCAACGAACCTCTTGTGTCTTGACTATTACGGAAGTAACGACATTTTACTAATTTCGAATTTTTGGCTAGGGTAATTACATATTTCTGGAATCGTCTTGTCAAATTGTATTTTCTTGTTTGTTGATATGGATACGGATTATATTAAAAATTTTCTTGATGGACCATCCCGTATAGTGGATGAGGTAAAGCCTACACCTTGGAAAATTCAAAAGGCAAAATTGGTACTCCATCACATACACAATATATTATAGATCAATTGATGAGAGTCATTAAGATGGCGGAAACCTCATTACGGTGTTATGTACTTCCAGAGAAAATAGAACAAAGGCTGGCAACACTGGCAAGTAAAGAGGACATACACAAAATCTCCAGCTGAGATAACAACGAGAGTTTAATCTCTACACAAAAGGAAATCTTAAATAAACTTCATGAAATTGAAAACAGCACAATTAAGTATCCCTCTCCTGCTCCTCTTTACAGTTCTGTAGTTAAATCTGGAAGAGGCATAGCCAACATCTATTCTAAACACAAATCAATCGCCTCAACAGAGGTTTTATTGGTTTACAGTAAAGATAAAGATAAAATTGGCAACCACAGCGACAATGTCCGAAAATTTATGCAAACAAAATTAAAGCCATCTAATATGCGTATTGGAATAGACAAAATCAGGAAAATTGGAGGTGGAGATCTTGCTGTGGAACTGAGCACCTGCAGAGATGCTAATATATTGGAAAAAACTATAGAAGAGCAACTGCATGAACTAACCACACCAAAGACCAAAAAAGAGATGGCCGCACATCATTATCTACTCTGTACATAATGATATCACTAAAGAAGATCTTCCCACACAAATATACCAACAAAACAATTTAATAAATGCGAAGTTTCCAACAGAAGAATTTACAAAACAATTTCGAAGTAAATTTACATTAGGGAGAAAGACTAATACTTTTAAGAACTGGGTTATCGAAGTATCTCCTAACATAAGGAATCTGTTGCTAGAGATGGGGAAAGTCAACTTAGAATGGTCACGATGTAGAATTGCAGATTTCTGCCCAATTTTACAATGTTATAAGTGCTCCAGATATAATCATTCTGCGAGGGACTGCCTGCAAACCATTTATACTTGCAGTTACTGTATAGGAAATCATCCTTATAAGGAATGTCCTAACCGGAAAAACGAAGCAATTTGCTGCAATTGTCAACAAGAAAACTCTCCAAATCATCATCATAACGCGCGAGACGGCTCATGTTCAATTTACAAAAGAATCAAACATTATATTATTTCCAGAACAGAATATGACTCTGAACGACAATAATAAAATTCATATTTTGGAAATTAACTTGGGAAGGAGCATTTCTTCCACTTCCTTCCTTAGTAAGAAAATGACTGAATTTGATATTATTCTAATACAGGAGCCGTATTGTTGTAAAAATATCCCTACATGTCTCCCTACCTATTGTCCAGTCCTACAGGGAACCTGCCAATTCCCACGGGCAATTAATTTGATTCCGAATACTAACCTTTCTATCATGCACCATACCAAGTACAGCAGCCAATATGTAATAACCACAGAGTTTATGGTTAATGATGTCAGAATAATATTATTAATTAAACATATATTTTCCAGAAGATGCAAACTCTGAGACGTTCATAGATGAGCTTCAAAGAATCACTAGCACCTTTTGTGGTACTCACATTATAATGGCAGGTGACCTGAATGCACATTCTCCTTCATGGGGCGGGGACAAATTAGACCGTCGTGGAGGACTGTTGGAAGAATTTTTTGCACTCAACAATCTTCTTATTCTTAATAACCCTTTCTCTCCACCGACCTTTACCTCTCACAGAGACGACAGTTGGATAGACGTTGCCGTCTGTAGTAACAGCCTTTACACCAGAATAGATAATTGGAGAGTACTGTCTGAAGATAGCTTAACTGAACATGCAATGATTGCTTTCGATATTACCTGTCCTAAGGAAGACCTGTTACCAGCATTTTCCC
Organism: Centruroides sculpturatus; assembly: GCF_000671375.1. Taxonomy (NCBI): domain Eukaryota; kingdom Metazoa; phylum Arthropoda; class Arachnida; order Scorpiones; family Buthidae; genus Centruroides; species Centruroides sculpturatus. The sequence continues at coordinate 236,256 of NW_019384999.1, read as the reverse complement.
CACGCCTGAAATATGCCCTAAATCATGCTAATTGGAGAGAGATGTCAGAATACCTTGAGAGTAACCTTATTAACATTTATTCAGAGAATTCCTCGTACGTAAGGAAACAAATTGATTACAATATTGAAACAATCTCCAACGCGTGCAGTCTCTTCATACCCCCCAAAAAAAAACACAGAACAGGAAAAGTGTTCCATGGTGGACATCCGAATTAGACAATCTCCGTAAAAATACAAGAAAACTCAGGAAGACATATCAGAGATGCAGGGATAATGCTGCACGAACTGCACATAAAGAGGCCTATCTCTATAGTCAAAAACTCTACAAAGAAGCAATGAAAGCTGAGAAAACGCGCAGCTGGCGCGAAATTTGTACTAATATCTCTAAGAACCCATGGGGATTCATAACAAAAATGTGCAGCAATAAACTGCGAAAAACAAAAATTATAACGGATTCCCCAAAACCAGGCTCTTCAAGTGATGCGCGGCCAATTTTCCTTCTACCCGTATTGGGTAAGATATTCAAACGGTTGATGACCAACTGACATGTTGAGCATAATAAATGCCTAAGCAATAACGGATAAGAGTAGGTGGGTTAAAATCTTCAGTACTTAAACCCACCTACTCTTATCCAAACGTTAACAGCCCAATTGGATGCCTTCTGTCCTGATGACGATCCAGAGGGTGACACAGACTGGCAACGTTCGATTCGTGCTGAATTTGGCGATTTAGACGATACAATAGACATTCCACAATTCAAGTACGAGGAAATTCAACAGGCCTTCTGTTATCTCAAAAAAGGCAAAGCCCCGGGCCCTGACGAAATTACTAAAGAAATTGCACTCAATCTGTGGGCTCTAATTCCGCAACACTAATTTATATAATGCCTGTCTACACCATGCAATTTTTCCTCGTGCATGGAAACACGCACGGATTGTCCGTGTCCCAAAACCAGGCTCTTCAAGTGATGAGCGGCCAATTTCTCTTCTACCCGTATTGGGTAAGATACTCGAACGGTTGATGACCAATAGGCTCAACTGGCATGTTGAGCATAATAAATGCATAAGCAATAAACAGTACGGCTTTCGGCCACAACGATCGGCCGAGGACGCGATTGAATCTATGGTTAATACAGTTAAACATTTACTTGATGACAACAAATATGTTCTTGGAGTGAGCTTAGACATATCTAAAGCATTTGACTCTGCTTGGTGGCCATTTATTACACATCAATTGCGAAAGTTAAAATGTCCTCGTAACATCCTACTACTATTTCAGGATTATTTAAATGAACGTACTGCAACTATACGAGGTCTGTTCAAAAAGTATCGGACTTTTATTTTTTCCGCGTAAACCAATGATGCGCGGGAGGCCTCTTTCGGTGGAGTTGTGGAGGGGACAGTCATGCACAGCTCTGAATTTTTTCCCGCCTGCAGGAAGCGTCAGTCGTTGGCAGTCGGCCTATTACAGTAGTGAGGACATGTAGTGAGCTCTCGTCGGATTCCACTAACAGTAAGTTGGAAAATGACTGAACAACGTGAGCAGCGATATTACATCAAATTTTGCCAAAAACTTTGGCGATACCCAAGCGTAAACCATTCGCAAGATTCAGCAGGCTTTCGGGGACGATCCTCGAGGCCAAAAAAAGCGCGGCAGGTCCGCAGCAATATCAAAGGTCATGTTGACAGTTTTTTCGACTCTCGTGGGGTGG
>NW_019384999.1:230075-233975 GCF_000671375.1 Centruroides sculpturatus | reverse complement strand
AAAAAATATTAAGTTACCTACGTTACGCAAGCTTTCATTATTAAAATTCGTACGAAAAATGTCAAAATGGAGGGAAAAAGAACTCGCAATTTCCGGAAAGCATAAATTTCCAAGATGGCGTCGGCAACAATACGAAATGGAACGAATTCGAATTTGTCGTTGCAATGCGTCACGCGTTACGTCACGAGTTCTACGTCATAGATGTAATATTTCAAGTATTTTAATTAAATTTTCTAAAGGAAAGTTTCTTTCGACAAATTTTTTTCTCGGATTTGGCAAAATATTTTGTTGAATGTAAAAACTTTGCTACAAAGAAATTTATTCAGATAAACGTAATAAAAACACTTAGATGGCACACAATAAAAATAATTTCTAATAAAATGCGTGTTAGTATTTATTTTCTCGATTCTAATGTACATCTTTTTTAGATATTTTTTTAATCTTAGAGTGCGCATTATAAGCAAGCACAAAGTCGACTTAAATGCTGCCTCGTTGACTGTTTGTTCCTCACTCCGCTCGGCAATTCGCGTACATTACGTCGTTATAAACCTTCCCACTAATCCGGTTTTATTTTGAAGCTGTTTGATGCTCTTTTAATAATCCTTTAATCTCTTGCAATATAACAACTTTTATATCATCATCATTTGCATGGCAGAAAAAGGCAAACAATGCACTTGTCCCTCCCTGGGATAGAGTAAGAAATTTCACAAATTATTATCATAAAAGTAATTGGGATATGTAACGTGGACTGTTGGATGTTTTGATGCAATCAATATCGTATTTTATTATACTGTACTGTTGTGTCGCTATCTGGACTCACCTGTTATCTGCCGATCAACATTCGAGAGAGTCGGCCCTCCAAATAGTAAATTTTTATCAATTGCTTCGCGTGAGAGGAGTTTCAGCAAACTAAAATTAATTAAAAATTACATGCGGGCAACAATGACCCAAATGAGATTTAACAATCTTAACATATTAACAATAGAACACGAGTCAACACAAAATATAAATTTTGAAGATGTGATTTCCGAGTTTGCAACTATTAAAGCTAGAAAGAAGAGCTTTTAAGTGTTGGTACATAATATGTATATGAGAGTATATTAATTCTAATCTCATTCTTCTTTTGCCATATCCAACTTTCACTTTCATACATCAATGTGAAAGAATGTTTAAAGTAATCGTGAACTTCTTATGTTGATATTTATAACAAATAATGATTTCATAAAATTTGTACTAGGCAAAAAATGTGAAATGTCTTTTTTCTTCAAATGTAAAAAAGTTGCACTGTTTGCAGGTTGATTATTCTAATAAATTTCGATATCTTCGTCAAACTATAACATGCTAAAATTTATTCATAACTTTCATATCATTGATAAATTTTGAAAATAACTTTGATACCGCTATGAAAGTACAGTAATACCTCGTTGACTTCGGTTATCGTCGGTTTCGGTTTTCGTCGATTTTTTTCCACGAAAAATTTGTCTCGGTTTTCGGCGGTTGCCTCGGATTTTGTCGACGTGCTCGTGTGACCTCGCTGCTAATTTTGCAAAAACAAAGGGTGACGTTTTCCTGCTCAGTGTGGAGTTGTTTCTCGTTATGTGAGCATTACCCCGCGCGTCTAGCCATAGATCAATGTGAAAGAATGTTTCGATTAGCGATTTCCCACGCTACAAAAGAAGGCCTTCCAAGAAATATAGAATTTCTTATTAAAGAAACATTTAATTGGTTTTCTCATTCTGCGATTAGACAATCCAAATACAAGGAACTCTATTCTTTGATGAATGATGGAAATGAACCATTGAAATTAGTACAAAGTAGTGAGACTCGTTGGATGTCAATTCAGATCGCTATTGATAGAATTTTGAGAAAATGGAATGATTTAAAGGCAAATTTTAATTTGGCCAGAACAAACGAAAGATGTTATACGGCAAAAATTTTGTTCTCAATGCTTGATGATCAAAGAAATTTCTTATTTCTTTTATTTCTTAAACTTGTACTTGATGAAGTTCAGAGATTAAATAAAATATTTGAATCTGAGAATAATGATCCGACGAAGTTGCTACAGGACTTGCTAAATTTAATAGAATCTTGTTGTTCTAAGATTGTTATTCCAGGAACAAAAATAACAAATGAAGTAGTAATTGAAAACCATTTAGCACTCAATCCATACTTGGGTTATCAATTTGAAACTGAAATAGACAATTCTGCACTGTTAGATGAAGAAAAGAAAAATATTCGTAGTCGCTGCATTGCCTTCCTTTTGTTTCTTATAAAACAACTTCGGCAAAGGTTACCTGACAATATATCAATATTGAAAACCATGACGTCACTAAGTATTGACCAATGCCTCAACCCAATTAAAAGTGATATAATAAACCTTGCGAAAATGTTTCTCATTGATGATGCAATATTAACTCGCATTGACTTTCAATGGAGGAAAATCCATACAATTCAGTGGAAAGAAACTTCCAGCACGATAAACCTGTGGATGGAGGTAGCTCAATACCGAGATGCTGCCAGAGAAAATCCCTTTCAAGACTTGGTCAATTTTGTTTTAAAAATTCTTTTATTACCTCACTCAAACGCAGAAGTAGAGCGTTTATTTAGTCAGATGAATATTGTTAAAAATAAAATAATAAAAACTTACTTGGTGAAATAAAACGTGCGGTGGATGTACCGGTACAAAATATTCTTCAATTGTATGAATATACTTTTAAAGAAAATTGTAATTAAATATAGCTTTGTAAAGAAACGTACATAAAAATAAAAAATATTCTTTACTTTTTAAATCTTAAAACAAATGCACTTAGTCAAATAGCTCCCTACGAGTGGCTAATGGATGGAATCGAATACGGTTGCAGACCGTGCATACACGCGGACTGCCAAATCCCCAGGGTGCCGATACCGGTCAATGTCAAATACTTCTTTTGTCGCATCACTAGTATAACTCAAAGGACGCGACAGGGTTGTTGTAAATTTTAAACGTTTCTCATCATAGCTGTAAAAATCTAAATATGTTAAACTTTTCATTTGTTTTCTAATTCGTTTTAGGACCAAGTGTCCTCAGAAATTTCCAAAATTTACAACTTTTCGGTCACTCTGGAAAAATGTCTGTCTTTATTATATTAATAATACGAAGAAATCAGTCTCCACTGTACTCGGCTAGAGATGGTTCGGTTAAGCTTTCGTTTAAGTAAAATTTCGGCTCTTTCGTCAGGGTTTTGTTTATGTCCCCAATTCCCTAATCGCTTAATTATTTAACTACTTAAGTAGAAATAAATCGAAACCAGTTACTTTGTACTCGAATATTTGTAGTCTTGGGAAAAAAAGTGGAAATACAAATTTTTATGACAAACGGATACATAAATCGTAAATTTAAGGAAAATAAATTCTAGAGCTTTTTCTGTACCTCGTGCATCTCTCTCATTCATTAAATTTAGTTGTAAATGATGCTACCAAAGTAAAAGTTAATTTTTAACATTATACAAGAATTGTACACGTTTTTTTCTACATCTTAGGGATGGGACATACGAAATCGTAATATCACTGGTTTAACATTGAAATCCGCGAGTAATATAAAATCGGAAAGCGGAATAAATATATTAAATATTTTAATGGATTTTTTTAACTCCTGTCAACTATACAGAACTATCATAAAAACATATCAGCAAAATCTTATCGGTTGGGTTAAGTTATAAATCTACTCGTGATTCACGTAATCGGGCGAGGGCGGCCAAATACCTAGCGGGCGGGCGGCTAACAGCCCAGAACCGGTCCTGGATAGAATTGGATGAGTAAATCCACCCGAGGTCCTAGGCTTTCACCGGGTGAGGTTGGTGCTCTGTAAAGCGCATGCGCGAATCTGGGTTTTTGGAATCTGACAATACAGAGATTCCACTC
>NW_019384999.1:218218-227011 GCF_000671375.1 Centruroides sculpturatus | reverse complement strand
CTGCAGATCTCGCTATTAAATATAGCAAAGATTTAAAAAAGTACGAATTCACAAGTGAAATTGAAAGTTTTAATTTTGAAGTAACGACTCTTATACAAAATATAGAAACTGCATCTCCGCTTAATATTCTACAGGCTCTTCATGATTTTGGTTTAATTGAATCTTACCCAAATATCAACGTCGCTCTTCGAATATTTCTAACTCTTCCCGTTTCTATTGCTTCGTGCGAGAGAAGTTTTAGCAAGTTAAACATAATAAAAAATTATTTAAGATCAACTATCGGACAAGAACGATTATCCAATATTTCTATTATTTCAATAGAATACAATATCGTTAAAAATATTAATTATGATGGTGAAATTAATGAATTTGCTGAAATGAAAGCCAGAAAAATTCAATTAAAATAAATCTTATTAAATATCTATTGTAATGTATTTGTTTTATTATTTCCCCAAAACCAAATAAATTAAGGGGCCTAAATGCAAATTCTTGCACAGGGCACAGGAGTGGCTAGTTACAGCTCTGCTTCTACCACATCATCATGTTCCTGTACAGACCAGTGTTCTTTTGATCACTGAACTCCAAGAAATATGCAGCTTGAATATATTAATGCCACTATGGTTTTTATTTTGTTATTGCAAATTTTACTGCAAAGTCTTTTGCTTCACCCTGTATTAACATCATTTTATGTACATACTGTATTTGATAATGCACATTAGTAATAGTTAATTTAATTTATTGGATTTAATTCATCTATAGTATTATCTCTACTATGCTAAAGTTATATTTCAATTAATTTTTAATTGATAAGCAATCAGTTAATGTCATTTATGTTCATAAAATCTATTAAATAATCACACTCTTCAAATATGCTTGGATGGTGGGAAGGCTGAATCAAGTAAAGGCATCAAAAAATCCAGACTTAAACCAGGGCCAGTGCTACTCCAGGTCCTGGGTTTAAGTCTGGATCAGGTGCCTCAAATTTTTCACAGCAATCTGTCCTGTTTCCTTCATACCTTATAACAGGGGTGGGCAAGCAAGAGTTCAGTGGGAGCTGAAATGTAGGTTTTGCAAAATGCATGGGAGCCACAGTTCTATACCGCGATTTTATTATATAATATAAATATAATATAAAACAAATGTTGAATTTTTTAATTAAACATATTTTCACAAAATTGTGGAAATAAAATTGTAAAAATAATAATCAAAAGCAGAAATTAACACTTTCAGCAAGAGCCGCATTTGCCCATTGTGGCCTTATAACCCTTACCTACCACCATTTCCATTATGCATCTGACCAAACTTACAGTGGGTGTAGAAGAAAGGCCCTCTTAGTACCATCAGGGTCGATTATAAAAAGAAATTGTATAATATATTGATAAAATGATTTTTTATCCTAATATTTGCAAACTACAGTAAATGAATTTAAATAAGAACAGTCAAGATTTCTTAGCTTTTTAAAAACAAGACAAAAAAAGCTAGAATGATGAAAAATTATTATTAAAATCTCTTCTCCTCCTCTATTAATTTCAATACTCAAAATATTTTGTCATCTATAATATAATCGAGACGGGTTGATGATAATGATAATAATAATAATAAGTGCAGAGCCCAAATGGTTAGGAGTTGAAAGTTGAAATTTGGTACATAGATAGGGTACGTCACGAAAACGCACACTAAGAAGGGATTTTTCAAAATTCCTCCCGGGGGGAGAAAGACAGGATTAAGNAGATTTCCTCGCACGTATGGCTACCTCGTTCAGGGACATCAATTCAGTGTACAGCCATTTACCGTTCTCCAGTTAAAGCAGCTCCTCTGGCAACATACAATCGTATCGTGGCAACAAGAATGGGAGCGTATCCCAGAGCAGCACATTTCCCGGCAGTTCTTTCCAGACATAGCAAGACGCCTCAGCTTGAATTGGATCTACTCTCAACACCAGATGTCACAGCTGCTTTCAGAACATGGGAAATTCAATGTCTACTTACATCGGTTTCTATACAGTAACACTGACTGCTGTCCCAACGGCGATGTGCGTGATGGGGTAAGGCATTATCTTTTGTCTTGTCCACTGCTGGAAGACTTAAGGTACGAGCTCAAACTTTATGTTAAAAGAAGATAACCTCAATTGGCCGTGTAAGCTGGAGATTTTAGTGTCGAGTAAAAAGTAATTTTCCCTTTTTCAAAGGATGGTCAAGCTTTACTTTAACAGAACATTACTACATTGATAAAGGTTTTTCCTACTTTTGGTATTTTTGTATTGCTGAAGATCTTATATCTTTATGCCTATTGTACTGTGCACATACTCTGTGTCTGTTACTGTATAAGGTCTGCCCACCATTTTCGCCCTGGTGTCCGTTTCATATGCTGTTTCATTTTTTTTGTTCAGGCCTTCATCAGTGTACTTTCACTGTGTGTTTAATGTTGCAGTATGGTTGTGCAAAGACTGTATCCTCTCATACTGTACATACGCGAGCTTTTTGTTCTGACTAACCTTCACGCAAACTACAATGTCTTCGGTTTCGTGTTTTACCACATGACTCGGGACGTCATGTTTTTATATTTACGTGCATTTTGTTTCTTTCCTTTTGCATCTACTGTCGGTTTTCTGCTCGGCATGTCACCTCTATGTACACCTTGTATATATTCATCCCGACTGTGTCAGGCAGAATAGAGTTTATTTTGTCTGTAAATACGCCCATTTGAGGGAGGAAATTTTATTCCCTTGTCAGGAATGACCTGCGGCCTTCGCACATGAGGCAGAAAAGATAAGTGTTAACAATAAGCTGTTTATTTTGTCGAATATGCTTACATCTGTATGATAGTCCAATGAATTCGGAGTTCCGTTGGGGTTGCTGTATCCTGAAGTTTCTCTCATCTTGATGGGGCAGCGGCGAGTTAACGTTCAGAGTATATGACTTGCACAAAGGATGGCGGAAAGTCGGACACCTCTTGGTGATGAAAGAGGAGGAACTTGACTTGAATGGAAAGTTCGATCAGGCAGGTCGCTCCCGTCTTTTGTCACACGGTCATTTTATACCTTTTACCCCCTTATTCTTCTTCCCATTTGTCGGGCTTTCCTCTCCTGCTCACCTTTGGTCTCTTACCTGTCTCCAGGTGGAATTCGAGACCAGTTCGGGTCGCAAGAAAGGTCTGCCCGGGATGGTTTATCCGACATCTGTTCACGACTTACCGATGACTAAGACACCCGCGCTCATATTCCGTCTCGTCGCTTCCCTTCCTTTATTGCGTTTTAAACAATTCCATTTTCGTTTGTTCTTTGATTCATCTCGTTTTTCTCTATTCTCTATGAGCAAAGATGTGAAAGGATGGTGTCGGCTCGACACTTAGGTAACTTGTTTTACGTTGTTTGTTAATTTATTAAATTATACCTTTGCTCATTAAATGCGAACTATTTCTGGGCCTCACATTTACAGAGGATTTTGCACCTTGTGCAGTAAGATGTGCACGTTGATAAAGAAACACAAACATCTGCAGTATCGGATAGAGAGATCAATAAAAAACCGCCATCATCTGGAAGAGTGGATACAGATGTGAGGATTGGAGAATGTGAAAAATTGTTTTCATTAATTGAAAAAAGGTAAAAATTTAATTTAAAGTTTTTTTTTTAATTAAATTCTGTTCATCCATACACACTTCGTATAGCTTTTCATAAAAATCTTGTCCTGCAAACTTTTACTGTACCTTGTACGCACTTATGTAACCTTTTGAAAAAGTTTATTAAATGACACATATTCAAAATAACAATAAAACTCCTACGAAATCTTAAAGAAAACAGTTTGAAAATTATGCGTACGTTTTAAGATAATCACTCTTCTAACAAATTTATATTTTATAAAAAAACTAAGTTCGTATTCTGGCCCCACACTCCTCTATCATCGACGGCCAGATGGCCGAGCGGTCAAGATGGCAGCCTACCGCTCTGGGGGACCCGGGATCGCATCCGGAAGGGTAAAAAAATCCCCAGGAATTTTGCGGGGGTGGTCGGTTCGGGTATGTCTGGGTGATGAGGGACGGGTCCCCGTCCCTCACCACCCGGTCGCCCCACAATGGGCCTGCTTTAAGAGACCCTCTTAGTGCCCACAGGGCGGAAAGAGTAAAAAAAAACTCCTCTATCATTGAGAATTCGTTCCGTGTCCGAATCATTTGATGACAATCGTTGGAAGAATTAATAGAAACAATTTCTCTTCATGAACTTTAATAAAATATTGATAGAATGTTAACTAAATTTGGCTTTGTATCTTTCTTTTTTTGACGAAATACTTTTATAGAAAGCAAATGTAACCCAATAATCTGAAAACGAAAGCAAGTTTTTACCAACGTATACAAAGAAAATTAGCAAGTGAACAAATATAGTTTTTGCTATACGCTCTAATTATTTTTAAAGTAGAAACGTTGTTTTAAGCTAATTTCATCTTCATTTTTGGATCCATTTCAATCTTTGATTTTATCTACTGGAAAGTGGAACAACCTAAAATCTTTTATCGACATATTTGAACAATTAGGATTACTAATTTTTAAATCCAAGATCTCAAATGCTTCGTACAATTTATTAGCTATTGGTCAAAACCGAAGGAAAATTGTTAACTATCATAAACGCCTTTGCTAATGTCTTAAATCAGTGTTTCCCAACCTTTTTGTATTAGTGACATACTTTGAATTTAAATAGATTCCTGCGACACGCCATAATTTTTTATATAAAAATGTTTAAAATTGTTACAATCATAATACACACACACGCGCGCGCGTGTATTATGATTGTAACAATTATGATTGACAATTACTTCTTTAATAACACGCGCGCGCGCGCCCGTTATTAAAGAAGTAATTGTATCAAACATAATGGAACCAAATATAATATATTAAACGTTAAAATAGTTTGAAGTGGAAATACAGTGGTACCTCAGGATACGAAATTAATCCGTTCCGAAACTGAGATCGTATCATGAAAATGTCGTAAGGTGGATCATCTTTTCCCATACGATTACATGTAAAACCAAATAATTCGTTCCAACGCGAAAAACATACTCAAATTAAAGCCAAGTAGTACATTAAAAAAAATAACTGTAGTAAGAAAAACAAATGAAAAATGCGAACTAATGTAACGTCGTATGGTGAGTTTTTGTTCGTATCGTGGAGCAAAAATATGTTCGAATTTCATGTCGTATCCTGAAAATTTCGTATGCTGGGGCGTTCGTAACCTGAGGTACCACTGTATATCATCAAACTTGAGGTGCTCTATCAACTGAGCCCATCAATGACCAAGTGGATAAAACTACTGATAAATGGTCGTGCGTTCGCGTCTAGCCAACATGCCGCCTGCCACATGGAGTTTTCTTCGCGTTTGTAACGCCTAAATTGGCCAATTTCTCCAAAGGTCCTCCAGGGAGGCATTCCCTTCGGTAGATCGCTCACATGCCGCGTTATCGGAACCAAATGAACGAAATCAAACCTCTATTACTTGATTTTCAATAACTTTCGACACGTTTTGAATCCGCCTACTAGCCATATTATCAGAGAGAAGGATTTTTAAAATTTTTCCCTTCTGCATCGTCTCCTAATAAAGATTTTATTATAAAACGACAAACTGGTAAGATAAGATTTTCGATATATAATTCGTTGTGCTACTAGTTCGGAAACTAAAAACTACGTTCTTGTGTTTCGTAAAAGAATTAGGAAGTTTTTCATTACAAACAACAAATTGTCAGTCGTCCTCACCAATCCAAGAAAACCACAGTGCCAATATTTACCATCAACAACACTAGTTTCATTACTTTCCAATCGTTTTCTAATTAAAAACGTTAAATTTTAATTAATTAAAAGCAGATAATAAAATGTACAAGTAAATTACGGTTAATTAAAAAAAATTGATAATACGAAAATTATACTAAGAAGCAGATAATAAAATGTACAAGTAAATTACGGTTAATTAAAAAAAAATTGATAATACGAAAATTATACTAAGAGAAAAATTCACAATTTTACAAATAAACTGAAAATAAAAATAATATTTGAATCAATGCAATGAGGTAGTATCAGTCTTTAAGTAGGTAAGCGGCAAGGTCTTAGAGTAAGCTGCAGTATTTATTGAAGCTCAGAGTTGGTACGCTGGCATTTGCATAAAAGTTGGTAAGCAACTTTTGTGAGGTAGTATGTTGCCACAAATTTTGCAAAAATCGGCATTTTAGTAAATACCATTCAGTAAAGATAAAAAATATATGAAATTTTAAAAGAGCTAATTCAAAATTCTGAAAAATATTAAATATTTTCGCAACACACCTGTTGGGAAACACCGAAATAGTTAAAAATCAGTGGCGTGCTGTCATTAGAAGCGGTGGATGCGCCGCTTCCCTTGTATTTTCTAAAAAATAAAAACACATTAATTTTATTTATATGAAAATAATCGCACAATATTTTATTATAACCGCATTATGTATCTTATTACAAATTTCTATACTACACGTGAAAACAAAAATAAGATTGATATTGTATATTCGAATATTAGTGGTGGAGTGGAAGCGCTGTATCGTCAGCATCCAAAAAGCCAGATTCGCGCATGCTGTTTACAGAGCATCACCCTCACCCGGTTTAGCCGGTAAAAGCCTAGACCTTGTGTTGCTGCTACACACACGCTTCCAATTTTATCCGGGACCGGTTCTGGGCTGTTAGCCGCCCGCCCGCTAGGTATTTGGCCGATTACGTGAATAACGAGTAGATTTATAACTTAACCCAACCGATAAGAATTTACTGGTATATTTTTACCAGTCTGTATAGTTGACAGGAGTTAAAAAAATCCATTAAAATATTTGATATTTTTATTCCGCTCTCCGATTTTATATTATTCACGGATTTAAATGTTAAACCGGTGATATTACGATTTCGTATGTCCCATCTCTAAGGGGATGTAGAAAAAAACGTGTACAATTCTTGTATAATGTTAAAAAATTGACCGTTACTTCCGACAGCGTCATTTACAACTAAATTTAATGAAAGAGAGATGCACCAGGTACAGAAAAAGCTCTAGAATTTATTTTTCTTAAATTTACGATTTATGTATCCGTTGTCATAAAAATTTGTCTTTCCACCTTTTTCCCGAGACTACAAATATTCGAGTACAAAGTAACCGGTTTCGACTTATTTCTACTTAAGTAGTAGTTAAATAATTAAGCGATTAGGGAATTGGGGACGTAAACAAAATCCCGACGAAAGAGCCGGAATATTACTTAAACAAAAGCTTAACCGAACCAATCTATAGCCGAGTACAGTGGGGACTGATTTCTTCGAAATACTGTATTAGATGTAATAAAGACAAATTTTTCCAGTTCAACGAGAGTGACCGAAAAGTTGTAAATTTTGGAAATTTCCGTGGACAACACCTGGTCCTAAAACGAATTAGTTAGAAAACAAATGACTAAGATTAACATATTTAGATTTTTACAGCTAGAATTTTCCTTCTTTCCGATTTCTGTGTTCCTTTGTCTCGGACTTCCGAGAACTCGCCTCACCCCTAACCCATCAGGGAGTAGCGTTAGAACAAAAGGACAAAACGAGGCTGGAGGGAAAAGGAAGAGTTTCTAGAAGCATTCTTAGGCTGGACTCGGAGAGAGACAGATGAGTGGCAGCAGGCTCTTGAACGGAAAGTCGAGGAGCGCTGCAGGAGGAGGACGTAAGAAGCGGATCGGTAGAAGAATCCGGTCGACGATTATAGAGAAAAACCCCAAAACGGACCCGAGTTGTTCTAAGAGGAGAACAGACGTGAAACCGAGACGAGGAACGGGGGAGAACCAACTGGAAAATTGGGTACCCTTCTGTCCTTTAATTCTTCTCATTTCCCCTTCTACATTTCTATTTTTAGTTTAAGTTAGGTTAAGGTTTACGCGTGCAAATAAATTGTCGGGAGGTAGTTATCGAGAAATTAACTACCGGTCTATTGATATACCTGGTCACTCAAGATTGTGGAACCGTTTGAAGGAGAATAACGGGAATCCGAACATATTCTGTATATATATTTCAAATTCTGCGAGAAATTAAACTCTTTTAATTGGTAAAACGTGTGTGTTTACCTGTCCGCGTTGAACATTTCACACCAGTACACCACCACATATTTTATTTCACAAAGTAAATTTTTATTATTTTTAATTGTAGCCCTTATATCGTGGCTAGCGATTTGGAATGTAATTGTGATATTAAAAATGAATTTAGAGTCTATGGTTTTTACTGGCTTATCGAATAAACGATACGAATGGACCCTAGACCAACACTGACGCGCAATTGACTGATTGCCCCTGGATGTCGGTTTCTTACAGAAACACAGCTTCCCTATCATCAAATGTCACGGCACGCCCGTTTAAAATACAAATTTACAGTGTTCTTAACACTCTATTGTGTCAAATAGATTGGCGTTATGAAAAAATGAAAACTATCTGTGACGATTTTTGCTTTCTATCTGGTCTTTACAATACATGAGTGTTGCTGATTTAAAAAAATCGGCTGCAAATCTCGCTATTAAATATAGCAAAGATTTTAAAAAGTACGAATTCACAAGTGAAATTGAAAGTTTTAAGTTTGAAGTAACGACTCTTATACAAAATATGGAAACTGCATCTCCGCTTAATATTCTACAGGCTCTTCATGATTTTGGTTTAATTGAATCTTACCCAAATATCAACGTCGCTCTTCGAATATTTCTAACTCTTCCCGTTTCTATTGCTTCGTGCGAGAGAAGTTTTAGCAAGTTAAACTTAATAAAAAATTATTTAAGATCAACTATCG